>NC_056729.1:105397028-105594528 GCF_019279795.1 Protopterus annectens
TATCACACTGGTGGAGCAATGCAGAGGCTAACTGATTGTAAGAAACTGTAACCGTAGGTTAGCATTGCTTACCTTCTCGCAAACCCGAGCACACCCATTCACAACTGCTTTAAAGTGCCTTAATCACTCTGTACCCAACAGCTCGTGTTCTGGACAGCAACAAAATGAACAACCTCTGCAAGGCTAGAACTCAGGACTCTGTACATCACAGTCACAATAGTTAACCACTACACCATGATAGCAATACATATAAAGGAGGTATCAGCAAACTAGTCCTCACTACAGGAAAATCAAATCAAACATGTGAACTGAATCTATGTACAGTGTAATGTTCTATAACCTGCTACAGACCATATATATATGAATTGGAGTACTGCAGTAAACATAGAGTTGAGGTGTCACAGTAATAAAGTTATGAAGTCCCCAGGACCCCATACAGTGTATGTACACATGAATGACGGATATCAGACACATATATAACCTGTAATGAATAAGACATAGCTTAGCCTTTTCGAAACCGGTCAATTATGGAATAGTGCGGGAATCCGGCCCTTAAACCGAAAAGGCGGGAATATGGCTCATAACTGGTTGTAGCATCTCCCTGCAGGCAGAATGGTTGGAGTGGGAGAAGGCACTCACTTTAGAGTGCAGCGCTGGGGCATCCAGGAGTCCAAATTCATGGTATGGCTCCTGGTAAAGCACCATGACAGGAGACTACTGCAGGGCCAGTACCAGGGCTCACAGTACAAAACGGAGGCCTGGGACAGTCTCGCCCATGACCTCACTAGTGCCACAGGTATCCCCCGGACTGGTGAGCAGGTCAGGCACCACCATGCAGACTTGAAGTGGCAGAGGGGGATGTCCTGGAACAGTGGATCCAGGAAGCAAGGCAGATGCAGAATGCCCCAGAACTGGGTAAGTACTCCTTCCACTATGTAGTTAATAATTGCCTAGCTTGTGTATACTGTGGATAGGTATGGCTAAATATCACTGTACTTCTCTGACAGCTGCAGATGAGCGTGCTGTGAACCAGCAAGCCTATGATGCTAGGCTGCAAAGGATGCGTTGTGAGGCAAGTTAGTAAATAGCCTGCATGTACTGTCATAACAAATAAATGTAAGAGCCTCAGAAAGTGTTGTACTAGTATACAGATTTGTGTAATATGCTGCGAATAAAGGTGTAACCCCTGCATTGCTTCTGTTTACTCTGCAGTCATATGTTGTTGTGCTGTTGCAGTTATTAAATAGTACTGTTGTAGTAAGCAGTGTTACCCACACTGTGGTATGCAGATAAAATCTGTATGAAGTGCTGTATAACAATGTTGGAAGTGCAAACAGGTCAGTCATATTAGACTAAATACATTGCAAAGCCTCACAAAAATTGCCTGATAGCATAGTGTACAGTGATCTTAACTGTAATGCTTTTATCACACACAGCAGGGCTTTGGATCCAGGAGCGCCAGTGAGTTGTATGCATAATCATTCCACACCACTGCACACAGTTTGCTAGAATGTTCAGAGAGAAAGCTGTATGCATATATACAATTAACAACTGTACAGATTATGCTAGAATGCTCAAATAGAAAGTGGTATGCATATTCATACCCCTCAACTGTTCCAATCTACCCAGTATGTCCTGATAAATGGCCCACATCACCTGCCTTATGCCCTGTTCCCCTGACAAATTAGCGTGATGATCCAAGAAATGTAGGCAGCTGTAAATGACATATAACTGATAGTCATGCTTCTACAGTCAGAGAATATACATGCAAACATACCTGTCATCCCAGCATCTCACCCAAAGTGTATGACAGCAGTCAGCAGTCTCAAAACATGTTGCATTACACCTGCATCTTATCAAGCCTGTACGTAAGACACAGGTCCCGTACATACTAATCTACAAACATAGTACAATATAACCCCATTGGGTAGTGTAATAATGCATGTAAGGAACAGACCACTGCAGTGACTACGGATGTTGTGTAAACTACAAGGATTTATTAGTTGTTAATTGATCTCTCTCTCACCCCTACCATATGTGCAAAAATAACTGATTTACACAACTCATTTGGTATGTCTACACTCCTAACCTTTGTTGGGACATATGTCCTATTCATTTATAAATATTCACATCTGTTTCTATGCACGTGCCATGTTAAAATACCCCCATATTGGTGGCCTTTGCTAGCAGTGAAACCTGCTTGTTGTTGTAATGGCCACTGTTTACCCATATATGCATGTGTTCTGCCTGCTCTGCAACTATTTTATATCTGGTGCCCTGGGTAATGGGAATACCCATGCATGCTGTTATGACTAATCGTAAATGCTGTTGACTATTACTAACCCATATCTGCCTTAAACATGCTACAACATAGCTCATATGGGAAGGCCGGTCCCAGCGGACCCACCTGTCCCACCTCAGCTGCCCATGGCACCAGGCACCAGCACATCTGGGACCCAGCCTGGGACCTCCTCGTCTGTTGGCCCTGCACCACCTTCAGGTGGAACCGCCACAGGGGATGGGGCTCAGCCCCCCCCCCCCCAGGAGCAGGAGCAGACAGGAACCTGTCACCTGTGGTACGGTCCAGGCCATGGTGCGTAGGGAGCTCGACAGGGAGATTTGAGACCGCCAATGCCAGTTTGAGGGCCGAGTGGTGCAACTAGAGTGTGAGCCTGCCCCTCCTACACAGCCCCCAGCACAGCCACCTTCTGGGCTGTGAAAGTGCAGTGGTGACTGCCCATGGGTGGGACCTCAGTCCCACTGTATCCATTTGTGGGCTCATGGGCTTGCGACTTCCAAACACCCCTCCCCGTCCAAGGTGTTTCCCCCCACGTATCATATGCCACCCCTGTATGCGTCTCGTTTGTCTTGTCTGTCATTCTACCCAACCTATCCTCCCTGATTATACCTACTCTCCTTCCCCAACAGCCCACTCTCACCTAAAAGTAAAAGAAAATAAGGGAAATCTATTCCCGCTAAAAAGCATGCCCCATACATAGCTGTCCATTTCGCACATGTGCCCACTGGATGCATGTAAGCATTTCTAATTGGCATCACAACATACTATTGTTGTCCTCACCCCTCTCTCAGGGTTGTGAGTGTCCAAATGTAACACCGAATTTATTGCACATGCACAGCCATTGCTGTAGAAGAAATGGGCAGCTATGGACCTTCCCTACACCCTTCCTGCACATCCCTAGCTACCTTGCCTACTTTCTTTCCCTCTTTGTGCCCCTTTTTCACCACTTTCCTATTACCACTTTTTTCTTTTCTTTTAAAGAAATTAGCGCAGGGGTAAGCAGGAGTAAGCACGTTTAAGCAGCAGTGAGCAGGTTACAGCCTGTTTGCGTTGGGGTAAGCACTGCCTACACAGGTTAAGCAATCAAGAAGGTAACTGAGTGTAAGGAACTGTAACCAAAAGTAATGACTGCTTACCATTGCACAAACCCACGCACACCTGCTCACAACTGCTTAGAAGTGCCTTAATCACTCCATATCCAACAGCCCTTGTTCTGCCCAGCAACAAAATAAACAGCCTCTACAAGGCTTGAAACTAGGACCCTGCACTCCACAGCCAATGTGATTTAACACTAAGCCATGGCAGATATACAGACATTGGATGTTATCACAAACATAGCATCCAGCACAGTCATTCAACAGTAAAGGAAATGTGACAACAAAGCAGTAAAAAAGAATGAGAAGGGAAACACCAGCAACTCCTGTATTATGTAGTGGTGTTGTCCTATGTAATATCAAGACTCCCTCAGACAGACATGTGTCATTAATACATGCAAACATTTGTACATTGCCCACATACATTACTTTGAGCATTTCATTTACAGTAACAAAACAGTTCCTGTCCAATTATTATGTGAGAACAGTACTCTTGCAAGGTGCTGTTTGCAACATCCTCATCATTAAAAAGTTAAATGGGGTAACCATAGAGGGACCAGTAGTGTCATGTGTACAATGGGGTTGTCTGCATCACGTGTACCTGGAACCTTTAGGAGTCATGTGCATACCAGGATCGTGTGCTTGAGAGAGGGGTGAGGACAACAGTAGTATGTTGTGATGCAAGTTAAAAAGGTTACATGTGTCCAGTGGACACGTGTGTGAAATGGACAGCTATGTATGGGGCAAAAGTTGTTCTGGGAACAGATTGGCCTTTTGTTTCCATTTTCGTAAGGTGAGAGTGGGATGTTGGGGAAGGAGAGTAGGTATGCTCGTGGAGGATAGGTTGGGTAGGATGACAGACAAGACAGCATGCAAGGGCAGTATATGACACGTGGGGGGGATACACCTTGGTCGGGGAGGGGTGTTTGGCAGTCACAAGCCCATGAGCCCCCAAATGGAAACAGTGGGATGGAGGTCCCCACCCATGGGCAGCCACCACTGCACTGTCACAGCCGCAAAGGTGGCTGTTCTGGGGGCTGTCTAGGAGGGGCAGGCTCACCCTCTAAATGCGACACTCTGCCCTCGAGCTGGCCTCAAAACCCCTTATTGAGCCCCCTATGCATCACAGCCTGGACTGTATGACGGCTGACAAGTTCTTGTCTGGACCTGCTCCCGGGGGGGCAAGACCCATCCTCAGTGGTGGTTCCAACAGAAGGTGGTGCAGAGCCAACAGAGGTGGAGGTCCAAGGCTGGGCCCCAGACATGCTGGTGCCTGGTGCCATGGCCAGCTGAAGTGGGACAGGTGGTTCCTCTGGGACCTCCAATCCCATACAGCCTATGGTGTTGCTGTTTTAACACAGATAAGGCTTAGTAATAGTCAACAGCATGCAGAATTACTTATAACAGCATGCATAGATATTACCATCAACCCAAGACAACAGATGTCATACATTTGCAGAGGGAGCACAACACATGCATATATACTGCATGGCATCTGTCCAAAGCATATATGACTTGTGCCTGCAGCTATGAACAGTGGCCCACTATTGGCATGTCACTGTGATAACCTCAGACAGTAACTGTCATACCACTGTTTCATGTGACGCATGTCCAATCAGTGATGCGATGGCAGTAACTCTCATCATTGTCACCGTGTACTGACTGCAATCCTCACACTATGCTTCTGCAATTCACAGATGTGTGTTCTGTGAGTAACACAAGAAAGAAATGGATCCACACACTGACCAGTCCACAGATGACCCTACAGATGGGGGTTTCCTCACAAACAGAGCACTGTCTTGTCAGTTATTAAAACATGCAGACTAGCCATTACCACACACAACTTGTTAAACTGGCAGTAGTCTGAATGAAGCATAGCTACACTTACATGCTGTAATCATGTCTGGCACATCACCCTCCCGTCTTTAGGCTATTTTCCACTGTGTATGTCATTTGAGCAATATCCGGATTTCATCTGTGATGCTGTTTACCAAACACCTGATCCAGGTTCCATTCACAGCGACTGTCATGGGCAAACACCAACATGATGTTCCTAGATATTGTACTGCGTTTCCATGCAATTGGCTTATGGGAATGTCACCACAGCTGTTCCACATGCAGTCAGCTAGAGGAGGACTGCAAATTCAGAGGCCATCACCTGATCATGACCATCACTTACAAAACACAAGCTGCTGCTGAGCAGGTGTACATCTCCACATCCACCAGTGTGTGTGTGTGTGTGTGTGTGTGTGTGTGTGTGTGTGTGTGTGTGTGTGTGTGTGTGTGTGTGAGAGGGACAGACAGAGGCAAAGTACATCAGAGAAGGGCTCTGAGACTAAAACCTAAGCATCGTCTGTCACACACCTACTGGTACAGGGGTTCAAACCACTGACTGACTAGCCATTACTACTACAAGTGCATGCAGTTACTCCATGTGCCACATAGCTGACATGTTGGTGTGCTGTAAGAACATATATGTGTGCTGGTGAGTGATATCTGCAACAGAGATATAGTAGACATACATTAGGTGTAGCACACATGGCTGTCCACATGAACAGATATCATTGTCAACACAACCACACTCTCTAAGGGACTCAGACACATTGGCACACTTTTGCAGGCTCACAAATACACTTCCTAACTACTTAGTTTGCCACACTACAGTAATGCACAGGTATTACATGACCACAGGGGTTATCCTGAGGTTCTATGGGCTAGGGCATGTGAACGTGTCTGACATCAATCAGTATGCCAATGGGAGTTATACTGGCTGTGACTGTGGTTGGGAACATCATACCCCACATGCAGACACAAGGTGCCAGTACTGACATGCATGTGTGCATTGCTTCATGGGTGTGTAGTGGTTGGCTGTGCAAGATGGCTGTACGAGGCTGGGTGAGGGGTAATCCTTGGCATCAGGCCACCTGACTATGGTCTGCAGTGTGGTTCAGGGGTGTAGTGTCTGCAATGTCCCACACAGATGGGTATTGTATTAACTGTCCTGTCATCCTGGTTGCCATTGTGTGTGGCCATTGCTTTGCAATGCATGCCATGTCTGTGTTTGATAGTCCTTGACATGGACATTTCCTGGGATGTGCACATCCCACATTAATGTACAGTGACATGTTTAAGTGTACCTGGTTTCCCTGGCACATGTTGTGTACACAGACTGTTATCATCAGATGTGCCAGTCCTGGCCTGGTGTGGCAGGACCTGCTAATAGACAGCAGGTTGACCTTGCACCTGCATTGATAGCATGACATAAGGTATTCCCTGGTGTTAGTGGCATATGTCCATACAGGGCATGTGTGTAAGGCACTGTATGTCCTTTATGGATCACATTTGATGGCACCACATATGTTGCAGGTGTCCAGTGGGGAACATATCGAAGGCGCATTGTCCACAATTATGTGCCTATTGTACTGGTGGACAGGGTGCCATGCCCTCTGCAGCTACACCATGCCTACTATCTGTCAAAAATGTGCAGGGTAACAGCAACATAGTGGGATTTTCTAGGAAAGTGTGTTTGTGTATGGCACATGGGTTCAGACCATATTCTGTGTAATAGTAGGGGTGCTTACTTTGTTCACCTGGCTTTTTGCCAGATGTAGGGGTATGGCTTGCCAACACAGTCTCTTGGCTGATTGAAATCTGTAATCCTCATGAGGTGGACATTGTGACATATAATATGACCACCATATAGAAAAACTACAAAAACCACTACACAACATGTCTAGTAGTTAAACGCTCGCAGCCACCTCCACACAGGCTCTGACTGTCAAACACACACACACCTACCAAGTCTTGGAATAGAACTCCTACCTAACTAGTTTATCACACTACAGCATTACACAGTTATAGCACACACTACAGAGATTACTGGGCTACCCCATCCCCAAAGGTGTATTTCACAAGGAATGACATCAGCAGGGTTACCAAAGTAGGGCAATTCAAATTTCCTGCAAGTGAGTAGCCCAAAATGTATTGCTCACAAAACAGACAGTGAGACACACACAACACATCCACAACTGACATGTGTGGATATAGAACCCATGACCAAGATCTATATCATACTACTGCATGGACATGCTATAGGATGCACCACAAGGATTACTAGGGATCTCATTCCCCAGAGGTGTATTTGACAAGGAATGACATCAGCAGGATCACCAACATAGGGCATTGTAAATGTCCTGTGAGTGAGTAGGCTATAATGCATTGCTCCCTACACAGACATTGAAACACACAGAAAACACATAACTGCCATGGTTGTGGATGGAACCCTACCACAGTTCTAAATCACACTCCAGCAGTACGCAGTTACCTGACATGCTACAGAGATTACTGGGTTACAGCAGTCCCAGAGGTGTATTTCTAGATGGGTGATATCAGCACCCTTGCCAATGTTGGGTATGTGAATTGTAAGGAGTGTGCATACTCTAAAAAGCATTGTTTCCTTCTCAGACAGACAGACACACACACACACACACACACACACACACACACACACACACACGGCAAGTCTGGGATTAGAACACCTACCAAACTAGTTTATCATACTACAACATTACAGAAGTTACAGGACACGCTACAGACATTACTGAGTTATAGCAGTCCCAGAGGTGTATTTCTAGGTGGGTGACATCAGCACCCTTGCTAAAGTTGAGTATGTGAATTGTAAGGTATGTGCATACTCTAAAAAGCATTGTTCCCTTCTCAGGCAGACACACACACAGTTGGCAAATCTGGGATTAGAACACCTACCAAACTAGTTTATCACACTACAGCATTACGCAGTTACAGGATGTGTTACAGAAATTACTGGGTTACAGCAGTCCCAGAGGTGTATTTCTAGGTGGGTGACATCAGCATCCTTGCCAAAGTTGAGTATGTGAATTGTAAGGAGTGTGCATACTCTAAAAAGCATTGTTCCCTTCTCAGGCAGACACACACACACACATACACACACACACACACACACACACACACACACACACACACACACACACACAGTTGGCAAGTCTGTGATTAGAACACCTACCAAACTAGTTTATCACACTACAGCATTACGCAGTTACAGGACACTCTACAGATATTACTGGGTTACAGCACTCCCAGTGGTGTATGTCTAGGTGGGTGACATCAGCAGGATTGCCAAAGAAGGGCATTTCAAGTGTACTGCAAGTTGTACATGTCTTTTAATTCTGTGTACCCGCTGCTTACTGTCACAAAAACACATTTACATCCACTTACAACTGCCAAAAAGTGTCTTATTCAGTCCTAAATGACATTATCAACAACCCTTGCAGGTCTTGAACCCTGGACCATGCTCACCAAGGTCACTGGACTTACCACTAAGCCATCTGGGTTGTATACATGTTTCATGTTTTTTATAATACGCATTTTGCTACAGGTAGTCCACAGTACTGAAAACAAATGGGACAGTCACTTTGTGTACATATGTACAGTACTCTTGAATGTATTGTACTTTGTGAAACAACATAGACAAGTCTACATATGTACAACTGTTATAACTAAATGCATATATGCACTTACGGGATGTGTACACACACACACACACACACACATATATATATATATATATATATATATATATATATATATATATATATATATATACGCATGTACACAGACACAGATATAGCCATACATATATAAACATGTCTGAACACCCTTTGAGACACAGAAGGGTTCCAAAGGAATTGACTTGTACACAAAACAGAGGCAACTCTTGTTTTATAACATTTATATCTTAATCAGTTCACCAGAGAAGGGATGGTTGTTGTGTATGTGGAGTTTGGGGTGGGGAATAATGGCTAAGGAAATATACCATGGGGATTGTGGAGTTTGGGTGGGGGAATGATAGGTATGGACATACACCCCAGGGACCACATCTGTGTCACTGCTCGACAGTGGCACAGGAAAATAACATACCCAAAAGTAGTCATTCTTGACTGTCTATTCTTTTCTATTCCTAACTATTTAATAATTTGTAGACTCCACTCACCACAGATGACTACCATGGTGTGCAGCATGTTAAAAGACATAACACATGTGTATGCCTGACTACAGGGTAGTCACACACATACTTGCCAGTATTGTGCTTACAAGTTTTGCCTATGTAGAGTGGTATGCAGTTGGGGTATGTGCCACAGAACCCATACAATTACACTTACTCTGATTCTGCTTCTGAGCTGAGTGACATCACAGGACTGATTACTTGCAGTTGGGAGGGGGGAAAGGGGTGGTTTATCAGATGACAAGGATAAAGGCCAGTGCAAAAGGTGGTTTCTCTTTGGAAAGCAGTAAAACCTGCTGTCATGACAGGATACAGACACAAATACACATACACAACCACACTCAGCCATTTGCTGACACATACACACACACACACACAGACACACACACACAGTTGCCAGTGGTGGGATCAGAACTCCTGCCTATCTACAGATCACTATTACAATGTTACGCAGTTACGAGACACGACACAGAGATTATACATTTCAAGGCAGTCAGAATGCCCTTCTAAGGTTGAGGACATCAACAGGGATACTGACAGTTAAGATGTACATAGCTGTAAACCTGTGTGCTTAAAGTAGGAGTCCATTACAACCTGTATGCACAAACAAGACACATCATCTGCAGGTAAGACATAGGTAGGCCTGAGAGGTATAGTTGTAGCACAACAAGCCTGGAACTGGAGTATGTCCATCTGTGGAATGGACAACTACTATTACTATACAGGGTTACAGTGGTCATGCTCATACACTTAGAATCACAGGACTTCTTTGGATGCATTGACTCCAATTATACAAGGTCACAGTGGGCATGCTCATACACTTAGTAGCACAGGGCTGTTTGGGATGCACTATGACTACAACTACACAAGGTTATACTGGGCATGTTCATACACTTGGAAACAAAGGGCTTGTTTGGATGCACTGACTCAGATTACACAAGGTGGCAGTGGATACGCTCAGACACGTAGCAGCACAGGTCTGTATGGGATGCACTCCGATTCTAACCACAGAAGGCCACAGTGTGCATGCTCATACACTTAGATGTACAGAACACATTGTAATGACTCCTATTGTAGACACACAGGTTTACAGTTATGTACATCTTAACTGTCAGTATATATGCACATCATACAGGTTTACTACCAGATACCTGTATGTGGCCTGTAAATGATATATCTGCATATGTGCTGTATGATACACATGCATACATGTACATGAAGTACTGCCATATATATGTGAAGTATACACAATCATGCATGAGTGGAAGTGACAGACAGTAGGTTAACTGGGACACACAGGTGGAAGCTAACTACAGCATGTGTCACACACATTGCTGCCCTGAAAGGCATACATTGATATCAGGTTGTGGACAGTGGCATTATACTTGGAACAGTGGCATGTGCAAGCATAATATGTGAGCCCCATTGTCTAATGGTACTGAGGTGCAGGTGTCAAGATGACCTGTCCCAGCTGTGTTAGTAGTTGTCTTTATTAGCAGGACCACTCCACTAAGCATATCTGACATTGGTCATCTACACAATGTCTGCTGCTGTCCGTCACCTTAGATGTAGCATTTGATACCAAGCACAATACTGCCACTTGCAATGATGTCATGGTACGAGTGGCAACTGCTTGACCAAAACAATGAGCCAATGTACTGCTGTAATTATGATGTTGTCCAGTGTCTGTCATTCCAGGATGTCATGACTGAAAGAAGACATGCCTTTGTCACAGAGCACATGCATCCATGACTCAAGAGAGTGTGGATAATACCTAGGGCACATTTACCCATATAGTGGCATTCCAAGGCACAAGTCCTAAATACAGAAGTAACACCCTGACACCTACAAGACAATTGCATTGAATGCTTATGTTAACCAGTGCTAGATGTGTGGCTTTCATAATCCATTTGCTCAATGTAGACCCTACAATGGGGAATACTGGCATCTGTGCAGTGAGGAACACCTGGCTGAAGGCTCTGTAGTGCACAATAGCACTACCACCATACAACTCAGATCCAGACATGTGGGCCATGACACTGGTATGGACCACTCCAGATGGTGGTGTCCACATATTCATAAAGGCTACTCACAAATAAAGACCACTACTCTGACATAATTCATCACAGATGTGTCAGGTACAGGTGACAGTGGCAAAAGCTGCATTCTAGGTTGTATCCTCATATACATCCACCACCATGTCCTCAGACTACCAACACACATCCATACATGTGGTATGAAATAGTATGGTAGAACACCAAATGACCTTCGACTAGTGGACTGTACCTAGCCCTACATCAGCTGTGCAAAGTACCCCTGTACTGACACAGTTGCATAATGTGTTATGCAATGCAATAATACCACTGTTTGTAACCAGTTCATTTGTACACATACCATGGTCCCTCGGATGTTGTCAGCATTAACACAGTTGACTATTGCTGTACACCAGTAAACAACATCCTCATGGTTGGATATGACCTAGATGTACCTGTCCTGGATATGTACATCCCACACTCATACAACATAAATGAGAATACCATTGCTGCTGTTGTCCTTTGTACATACAGGTGGCTACATTCATTACACACATGCACATGGAAGATAGGTCCATGGCTGCTGAATGCTAATAGTACATATGGTTTGATATCTATGTTGACAGAGGTAATATTCCCTCTCCACTGGTCACCCATGACACCTATCATATCATATAACAACCCATGGGACATGTATGTCATTAGACATGTCCACCAAATGCAATGCCTACAAACATACCCAAATGACAGGATCATAGGACCTACACACATAGCCTGTATTGACAGACTCAGGGGAATACAGCTATGCTCTGTATGTTCCTGAGTAGTTACAGGTGATATGTCCATGACATGTACAGCCATGCATGCCCACAGCTCCTACATATACCCCATGTCAACAATTGCAATCCATGCATGCTGTGTGCTGTCTGGACATTAACCTTATTACCACAATGACCAGAATGTGCTGGGGTAAGATGTTTACAAGCCACAGACCTTGCACATGCTTGAATAAATGAAATGCCTAGTTCAAACAGAGCACATTGCTGGCACTCTTCAAGTAATCGTGAGGTGTGCGTGGCAAATATGATGTATGTGTGGCAAATATGATGTGCTCACTGTTGACCATTACAGTGCCCTGGCTTCACAGTGGAACTGTCAACTAACAGTTTGTGGGATCATGACATGGAATATTGCTGTGTGTGTGTCTTGCTGATGTGCTGTTGGCATAAATGTACCAACCTATGAACCATGTACTACAGTTTTAGAATGCATTTTGCACTTTTGACAGTATGTATCATGTGTAACAACAGTAACTGCATGTTGATCTTGATGTTCTGCCTTCATCTTTCAGGTGTAATTGCATGTGCCGGGGGATGTGCGGTTAGTGTCCCATATGTAAATGTAGACTACTCACAGGTCTGTATGACAGGGTCTATATTAGAACATCGAACTTTCAAAATTTCGAGTGTTCTAATATCGGCCTGTTTTCAGCAAATGCTGAAAATATCGAAGAAACAGAAAACCAAATTTTTTCCTAGGGAAAGAATTCAGTTGTCCATTTCTATTGCTTCGGTATTTTCAGCGCTGTGGTGGAAAGTTACGGGTCGGGTTCTGGTAAGTGTGCGATTGTGGGGATGTGAGGGTTAGGGCAGGTTAGGTGAGTTAGGGTTAGGGTGTGGGTCAGGTAAGTGTGCAATTGTGTGGACATGAGGGTTAGGGCGGGGTAGGTGAGTTGGGGTTAGGGAGCGGGTGAGGTGACTCTGTGATAGTGATGGACCTTAGGGTTACGGTTTCGGTTAAGTTAAGTGGATAGTTAGTGGTGTATATATAGTTTAGTGTAGGGTTAGGTTTAAGAGTTTAGGTGTATGTGTGTGGATTGCTATGCCACCCAACGGCATGCAACATGCATGTGATATGGCAGAAGGCATTCAGCTTAGACATTTATAGTGGTGGCTATCATACATCCCTGAGTTGCACACAACAGCATGCACGTGTTAAAGCAAAAGGCATGCACCTTACACAATTATAGTAGTAGTTAGCATACATCCCCATGTTGCACCATCTGTGTTAGTAGGTTATTCCTCAAACCTGCAACACAATGCATGCACTATGCACCATTGCACTGCACTGCCATGTTTTGTGCAACATACTCCACGTGTTAACAGACCATCGCTGACCTTTGTACATCTGCCACTGATGCTTTGTGTTGGCCACTGCCCCTATGTGTGAGGAGGACATGAGCAGAAGGGTATGTTGAGTGAATACTATGTTTGCCTGAACCCTAGCTTGCATATCTCCCCCAAAGCAGTGCATGTCTGTTCAACATTATTCTGTTTATCCCTGAGCTGAGTCTACAGACAATGTGCATGTGGCTGTACACACATGTTTTACATGGCTGTCCCTACTTTGCAATGGTGTCACAGACCAGCACTGCTTAACAGTACACCAGCCTGATGTGTGGCATATGTCCATGCCAATCACACGTAGTATGACATGTCTTCTGCTAACGTATTGAATGACATGCATACATGTTTAACACAATGGTGTCCTTTCAAATATACAGTGAGGTAATGGTGACCCAATGCAGGGATGTGTTATACTAACATGGACCTTCAGCTGATGCAATGTTGTCAGTCTGCCCTACAGATATACAGTGACATACTGCACATTGAGCTGATATGCATAGCCATTGCAGGGCATCATGTGGCTTCACTATTGCTATACAGTGTGAGTTACAGACACATTTCATAGCCATGACTGTGTTCAGATACAATACATATCTAATGTGGAATGTGACCCACGTCACTGAGGTGTATACACACTAAACCCTAATGTGGAATGTGTGACGCAGGTCAGTGAAGGGTATACAGATGACACCCCTGCACATCTGCAACCATATTGCTGATGCTTGGCAATTATGCCCAGACATGGCTAACTTAGCAGTACTCCATGTCCCACATGCCATCTGTGTACCTCACACACATGAGGAGCAAGTATGACAGTGATGTCTGACACCAGCAAGGTGAATTTACTGTATCTGTGGCCTGATGTGTTTGTATGTGTATGTTGTGCAACACATGTATGTATTTGGATACTGTATAGGTGAATGCTTTCATGTCGTGACACACTCATGATGTTCAAGACATGTTATGTGGTGGTTTGATGTCATGCCTACACAAGCTGTGCACAGGCCTGTATGATGTTTAGTGTTTCATATCTGCAATATCACCATTACACAAAGGCCAAAGTTGTATTGTGTTAAGCCAATGTACAACAGGGTGTACACACATGTATATCACTTCTACTGTGTGTGTGGCTTCATGTCTCTGGCCATCTTCCATGGCCTTGTGTAAACATGTTTTGTCCAATGGTTGTGATGGGCATCTATTTCACATGTCAGTGTTGTCCCATATGACATACACCCATAGATGTCATATGCTCCACTGAGGACAGGGTTATGCAGACAAAGGGTGGTATGTTTGGGATGTGAGATATCATGTTTTGCAGGATAGTTAAGCAGTGTTGCAGTCACCCACTAAATGTTATGAACATGTCAGATAGCACATGACATTGTGTGACATTCATAGCAAGGGTATATTCCACAAGGGTGAATCCTGTGGGCTGGTCATACTCCAGCTCCAAAATATTTAGAGTGTGTGCACACATATGCTCTGTGTATAGTACTGTTTGTATTCCCCACATGTGTAATGCTGGTCTGTAGTACATGTCCCTAAAGTGAGCCACACCTCCACCATTGAATTCACAGCTGTCCACACATCTGGCAATGACAGTTTGTAAGGTTTATTGTAGGTGTTTTATATAGTCTTCAGTTATTCCACATGGGTAACCACTGTGATGCATTGCAGGTCTGACCTGTATATATTAACAGGGCCACCATACATTATGTGTACATGTGTTAAATGGCCACATGGCAGACATGCAGTTAATATGATCTGTGCATTATCGAGCCTGATAAATAATAACAATCTCACCTGCAACAGGATGCTTTCACTGCGAAATGCCAGAGGTACCTAAATAGGAATGTCACAGCAGTAAGATCATTATCCACACCTGTGTGATAGCTACAGGGTGCAATGTGCATGTTAGCACATAAGCCAGTACAATAGACTATACTATGGAGTATGCACATCTGTGCATACATAGAGAAGCAAACTATAGTATGTGGCATGTGTGCATACATGCCTTGCATATGATGTTACATTACATATTGTACAGTAACACATGTAACTATATGAAATATAGTTGTGTTATATGTGCAGTAGTGCCTTACCAGGCAACTCCAGGCTCAGTGGTTGTGAGACACCCACCTCCACAATACCAGCTAAAGCTTGTGGATCGAGTTCTGCAGGTGTCCCCAGGTTGGCCAGTAGCTCCTCGGTACGTGTGAGTGGGGGGCTGGGTGAGTGGCCCCCCACTTGTTGCATCTTGTTCCCTGGTGATTGCATTTCCACGCTGTTTTGCCCATCTAATGATGTTGGTGCAATGTTGGCACACCTGCTAATAGGTGTGATTGTGGCCGCCAACATAATTTACCCACTTGCACAGTTCCTCCCACTGGACATTCCGCTGCTGTGCATCCTGTGGCACATGGCTGAAGAGTGTTACATGGTTGTCAAGGAGGTATGGAATGAGGACCTCATCCTCCAAGCGGGTGTATGGTGGCAGCCTGGCACGTAGCATGCATGGAAGACATAGTGATGGAGACAGGTCACAGTAACTCACAGAGAAGTACAGAAGTACAGCTGAACATGCATGTGTATCATATTTATTAAAATTACAAATATGTCTTTGCAAATCTACATGACACTAACACCACTGACATGTTTAACTCACACACATTTGACACGTATTGGTGATTTGATGTTATCACCATATATGTGTGTGTCAAGTGATGACATTGCTCATACTCCATGTGGATGTTGTCTTGATGTGGGCATGTCTGTTTGCCTGTACTGGTGTCTTTACCTATCAGCACATGCCTGGATGTGTTCACATGAATGCAACAGACCTTAATACTGTGTATATGTCACATATATAGTCATACACAGCCTTAAGCAACATGACCTGTGACCCTGCAGACTTGCTCATGGAAGGTTTTACATGTATGTGTTTTGCCATATATATCTGCATGGCACTGTACAGCAGTTTAGCATCCTGCCATGTATTACCTGTGTTGCACATGTAAAACACATGGGACAATGGCAAGCTTGATGGTATTTGCAGGGTTGGATATCAACTATAGCATGTATGGTCATAGTGAACTAGTAGGCTATATGCCCTGGGCCATTTATGAGCCTAGGCTGAAAGGTTACCTAGCTGTAGCCTACAGCTAAATTCACACTACTAAAGACAGAGGTGGGAGGTTTCACAGCCCTCACACTAAGGGAAAACACTGCTCAAGATACAGAAATATTTACAAATGCACTCTATAAGCACCTACAAGGATGTATGGATCATGCCATCACTGGTAAACCAAGACTCGCTCCTCCTAGACAAGGACACCAGTCTGGTAGACCCATGCAATAAACAGGCTACACAACAGAAGTAGGGCAGTAGTCCAGAAAAACAGCAAAACCCAAGAAGGGCAGACATCCATAACCAGTATTAGTAAGAAACATAGGTCCCTCATGAAATCATCCAAGGCTAACATCAACAGGAAAATAGGCAGGGATTCGAAAGATAACCATAAAGCCTTCTTTGGCTATGATAAGAATCTAAGTGGTAACACACAGATTTGCACTGTGCCGGTGCAATATAGCACAAAATATACTGACCCTTCTGATATCACCAACATCCTTGCAGATACATTCAGTGCAAACTTCACCCCCTAAAGAGCCCACAACAATATCCGGAAAGTACAGTATCCCAGACATCAGAGACACACAGGTGGAAATGGCCCTCTCAGATGGCAAAACATAGCATCAATGGAGGCAGATGGTGTTTCAGACTGCATCTTGCAAACACTACAAGGCAAACTAACCCCCCACCTAATTAAGCTTTTCAACCTCAGCCTCTACACAGGCTATATGCCCATACAATGGCACATAGCAACGGTTATTCCACTCCACCAAGGTGGAAACACCACTGACCATGGTTACTACCACCCCATAAGCCTGACTAGCCTGGTCTGCAAAGCTATGGAGCACATCCTCATGGCACTCATTGATAAAGACATTGGTAACCTCCAAACACTTGACCCAACCTAGGTCAGCTTGGTTGAATGCAGATCATGCCTACTGAACCTGTTTGACATCTTACAGACAGTCACCAAGACATTAGATGAGGGGAGAGGTGGTTCACACATACTACCTGGACCTCGCCAAGGCTTTTGACACTATTCCCCACTCAGGTATTATTGATAACCTCACCAGCCTGTACATAAACCCATACATCACAGAATGGGTTGCCAACAGGCTTACACACAGAACCCACATGATAAGACTAGCAACCTCCAGGTCCAACTCTTAACCAGTCACAACTGGTGTCCCACAGGACTCAGTCCTGGGACCCCTACTGTTTGGCATATACTTCTCAGAGGTACAGGTAAACACAGGTGGACTACGGCAGACCATGTTTAGCAATGACTGCAAACTGAGAGCCATAAGTGGCAGTCCAACTGACACAGACATGCTTCAAGGGGCCTCACAGAGACCGACACAGGGTGTCAAAGTCATGGACTCCAGCTAAGTGTCACAAACCGCATAGTCATTCCATTTTGGAAAACTAAACACCCATATTAACATATAAATGGCAGCCACTTTAATACAGACAAGGTAATAGGGTACTTGGGGACTAAGGTATATAGCGATCTCTCCTTTGACAATCATATCTCCAAAGTAGTTAGGACATCCTTCTATGTAGGCCATCTGATTACTAAAGGGTTCGTATCTAGACATACTGAGGTTATAGTGTCCCTTTACTCATCACTCATCAGTCCCATCATAGAGTATAATAACCCATTTGGGATGTACCTCAGAAGTCACTTCCGACAGCTGGAAGGTCCACGAACATACCTCACCAAGAGGATTACTGGCCTCAAACATATGTCCTATGCAGCCAGACTGAATAAACTCCTACTTTACTCAGTGGCATCTTGTTTACTCAGAGATGATCTTTGCTGGCCAACAATGCCATGTCCAACTTAGGCTTAATGGATATGCTCCACCTATGAGAATCCATGTCACAGTGAGCCACATGCTGCAGTGAGCTAAACCTTGCCACAATAATAACTAGAAGATGCTGGAGGGACAGATTCCTGTCACAGAAACTCCCCATGATTTGGTATTACATCCCTAACTACATTATACAGAGCCCATCACTAACACTCCTCAAGAGAAACCTTGAAGAGTGGATGGGGAATAGTAGAAACACCCCAGGTATCCCGCCATTGGCTCTGCTTCACAGAGGGACAGTATCTTAATCAATGGGGTGGCAAAAGCTGACACATTTTGGCTAGGCTTATGAATGCCCTCAGGCAGTTAGCCAAGTAGCTACCTATGAATCTATACATACAGTATCAGCACATGCTGATAGCTTAATTTACTGTTCAGGTGTTGACTTACCTTGTGCCAATAGCAGTTGTGTGTGCAATAGTTGAGGGCTGCCTATGTTGGATGCACACAGTAGACTACCTATACATGACAATTTACAGGTAGTCTTGAGTGTGTGCCATCCATTTTTACTGTGTGTGCAGGTGGAGAATGGTGTCAGTCCCTAGGTGCCTACACTGTCAGCGTGTGTGCTATACGTTCCCTCCTTGCCAAGACATGGGCATACTGGACATGCCTCCGTCTGCCTACTGAGGCTGGCTCAGGGTGTTTGTGGTCTGAGTACCTCTGTGCCTGTGGGGCCCTTGGCAATGGTGGTGGGCTGTGAGGGCCTTCACCATTCTGTCCCTGCTGCAGCTGTTTCCACAGGATCATACTGTGTAGCATGGCACATACTATGAAGATGTGGGCACATGTGCCTGGAGAGTATTGCAAGGCTCCACCAGATATGTCCAAGCAACAGAACTGTGATTTAAGCATCCCAAACACATGCTCTATGATGATTCTGGTTTGTGCGTGTGCCTCATTATGGCGTTCTTGCATGGGTGTGTGTGCATTTATGATGGGAGTCATCATCCACGGTTCCAATGCATAGCCAGCATCCCCCACCAGGTGGCCATATGGGACGTCCCCCCTGGCAAATACCTGATACAGCTGTGAGGGATGCCAGATGTGGGAGTCGTGATAGCTTCCAGGGCTGCCAGTACACACATCCATGATAATGCCCTGGGCATTGCACATGACCTGGCAGTTGATGGAGGGGTATCCCTTGCAGTTTATGTAGGGCCTACCCTGCTCACCGGGTGGTGACTTGATGTTTATGTGCGTGCAGTCTATTGTACCCAGTACCTCCGGGTATTCTGCCACATGGTGGAAGAGACGCATATTGCTGGCCAACTCCTCCTGCATTCAGGGGAAGTATATGTGCTCATTGGCATGTGGTAACATGGCATCCAGGAACTGGTGAAGTACCCTGAATGATAATGCCTGTGAGATCCCCATGATATCCCCAATTGGCCTTTGAAAGGTACCTGTAGCTAGTATTCTCAGGCTTACACATACCTTCGTATTCACTGGGATGGGTTCCCCTCTGTTTGTTCTGGCTCTGAGGTGTGGCCGGCACAGCTCTACAAGTTGCTGTAGGGTGTCCCTGTCCATCCTTAATGCTCTACTATCTCCAGATCATGTAGCCCCTGGTAGGTTACTCTGGGTCTGAACACTCTTCTCCTCCTCTGGTGCCTGGGGTGGTTGTGAGCATCATCCTCCACACCACCTTCAGTCTCCAACACATGCTGGTGGATCAAAGCTATGGCAGCCCCTAACATGTACATATTAAAAGTTCCCCGTCTATATACACCAATGGTGCAGAGTGTATAGGAATACACAAGTGTGTGTGAGGTGCTTTCACACTTTGTACTATTGTGCTATGGATGCTACTGATGTCATTGGGTGTGTATGAGCAATTCCTGCTGCAGGGTATCTTAATTATGGGTTTTACAGTGAGTACTGAAAGTGTGGGGTCTTTAGTGTGGAGTTATGCTTGCCTGCCTTGATTAATCTGTTGCCCTTTAATTCACTTCTATACCAGGATCCCCTCCCATTATTGGCATGCCTCCACCTGCCGTCTTTCTTGTTTTGCACTTTCCCTACCCAGTCATTTGTTGCAAAATGTGTCTTGTAGCTGATATAATGCAAATCTGCTTTGTTCTGCTTGACACTTTACTGTTTTCTTTGCAGTACAGCCCCTCCCCTTTCCTGTTCTGCAGGTAGCTGCTTGCAGCCTTGTTAGCTGTTGTCAATGGCCCACTGTAGGTTCCTAGGTGTTAATTAGTCATTTGTACTCCAATTTCCCTGCCGCAGCATTTCCTTATTCTTTTCCTATATCCTTCCTGTTTCAGCTCCGGTACGCGCCACACAAACCCATTTACCAAGTTTAAGTGCGTTTTAATCTCTGTTCACATGCATACTCGGTTACTTTGTGTGCTCTCAGCTAAGCAAAGCAATAGCCAGTTCAACATACCCCTTTTCTGCAGCTTTGCTTAACTACAGCACACCACCCCTCTCTTGATGTCATTTCTATCTCAAGGGCACACCTCGGTGTTATAACGCTATGCTGTGATGTGCATCCTTACACCAGCAGGGAATCTGTGATTCACTATTACTCCTCTCATTTGCATGGCATTTCCTACTAATTCCTAGCTACCATGCAAAACACTGTCACAGCCCCTTAGCAACCCTTGCACCATGGTGTGGTGTAACATGCCTGCCATTGACTATTATGGGGAAATCATGATATGTGTTACATTGCAGTTTTATTCTATATTTTTCTATTTTCCTTGCGATCCGTTTTGCGCGCCGCTGCCCTGCGCTTAAACTTTGTGATAGTGCAAAAAATGAAATTAAATGTTCTTTTTATATTTTGTACATGTTTTTTATGCCAATGGCTATATATTTAGCCACTGGTATAAATTGATGATAAAATACATGTGTTTGGCCAGCTGTCATGGCTCCAATTTTATGTTTGCAAAAATGTAAACTGTTTTTTACGGTTTACATTTCTGCATGCTTACACTATGCCTGCACTACTTCCTGGATCACTAAATACCTTCATTTGCATGCTACACTGCTGCAAATGGGGTAATTAGCATACAGGGGACGGGAGCTGTGCGGGTGTAGCGTACACAGGTAGGGCATGTGGAAACAGCTTGTACCTGGATCGCTCGCCAGCCATATTTGGTGTTGGAACGCCAACGCTACGCCTGCACCTGGTGCAAGCTTCATGAATCCCAGGGACTGTTTCTTCACAGGAAAAAATGTTTTTTAGCTAATTTTAATGACTTTTAAGCTTGCAGGAAAAATGTACTTATGTTTAAAAATACAGTTAAGTCTCATGGCAGTCCATTAAAACACAAACTCCTATATGAAAAACAACTTTCCTAAGCATGAAAGTGCATTAAAACAATATTATTTTAAATGTGGAAGGTTTTCCCCCATAGGGAACTTATCTGCCTAGACGACTAATGGTTTGAGTGTGTGGAAGGTGCCCTGAAGCTTTAGAAGCTGGCATGCTGTTATATCCTTGGCAGGATATAACCCCATATAGCTAAGGCTACTGCAGCAGTGATCATTTCAACATCTACTGTTATGGTAAGTTTACTTATACAACTATACCTTCTCCTAGCTAGTCCAGCCTGGCAAGGAACGACCACTAATATTTCTACCAATCTGCATTTTTCTTTCTCAGCTGGAAGGTTCATTGGTTCACCGAGATTTGAAGAATCTCAGCCTAGTAGCTTGGATGCTGGCAGCCTGATACCTTTTAAGGACCAGTTCTCAGAAGAGATGCTATCTGCCGTGCAGAACAGGAAGACTAGGACTACAAAAAATTGTATTTATCCAAGTGGAAGAAGTTCTTCTGGTGTAGTTCTAGTGACATTTCACCCACTGGATGACCTAACCAGCACTTATCTAGTAGAACTCTCCCATTACAGCATGCCTTCCCTAAGGAGCCCCCTCCTTTATCCACCCACTTTAGAATTCAACTTTTAAAAGTGGTCCTACACCTGAAGCCTCCAAGGAAACATGTGCCACCTCCATAGAATCTTAACTTTGTTATCGGAAAACTAACCCTAGCTCATTCTGAGTCTGTTGTATCTCCAATACTAAAGTTCTTCACCTGGAAAATACTATTTTATTTTTATTTCAGGTAGGACTATCTCTGAGATTCAAATCCTAATGTGTAAAGAGAGCTCTACAGGATGTTTCATAGAGAAAAGGTGAGCCTTAGAACTCAACCCTTCATGCCAAGTGTACTCCCAAAATTGGCACTAAATTATGCCAGGCAGTTACCTGTCTTTTGTCTCAATCCCCCAAATAGGAAAAGAGACTATTACATTTGGTGGAAATACAAAAGCAGCTGAAATATTATGTTGCAAAAACTCAGAGGATCATGAGCAGGTTACAGATCGTAACCTGCTAATGTGTTTGAGACACGGACACCAAGAAATTCATCTCAGCAGCAAAGCTCAAGTAATGACTCTTGGCATTTGTGTAGAGGACACACAATAAAAAATTATAATCGGAGACCTGATCATAATTTTTTTTGAAGTACATGGAGTTTATCTGCCCCATGTGCTATTAGTTACAGATAAAAAAGCACAAAGTATTTTGCTGTCTTTTTAAGCCATAAAGCATTTAGCAAGTGCTGAAAGACAGGCAGTAACTTGCTCTCTTATGTTACAGAAAGTTATGGACACAGTACCTGCAGAGACAGCAGGAAGAAACAAATCTATTTTTGTTCTGCCACTGTTGTTTGCTTGCCAGTATTGACAGGTTTACCTGTCCAGTGCAATGTCCAGTCTTGATGAGTGAAGCAGTGGTGCTTAACATTTAAGATCAGGTCCGGCAGCATAGAAGCACTTAACTGATTTATCTTTTTCTGAATATCTGAGTGTAATCACTGTGCTCCATGCACTACAAAGCACTTCAGCACAATCACACTAGTTGTTTGTAAAGTAAAGTAGGTCTGTATTTATTTAAACACTGTTTGTGTGCGGCTAGTTACATTATCTTCTATTATGAAAATAAAACCATGGAGGTATCTTTGAGAATTAATTCTACTTGTGCAGTAGCCATTTTAGAAATGTCTTATTTCATCGTGTCTATGAGTAATCCATCTGCAATACTGTGCATGCTTTTTCCAGACATTGCTAGCTGGATAACCAATCCAGGAGCTGAGCAGGTTTTGCCAGTGCAGTCTTATGCTGTAACTACTACCACCCCGATGAGATAGCTAACTGCTTAATACTGTTCCCAAGGATAAAAAAATCATACGGCAGCTACAGTCTTCATGCTTAATGTAGTACAGTTATAGGAGTACACTTACCATTACACTGGATGACTGAATGGAAGCATTACAATATATAAGTTTTCAGTTACCTTTTCCCCATTGAATGACTGTCTCCACACCATGATGGATGATTGGGGGGGAGGGCAGAGGAGGAAAGGAAAACACAAACCTTTCTTCCTGTGATTACTAGAAGTGGTTAGTACTTGAGAATATTGGCTTTAGCCCCCCTACATTTCCCCGGTAGATCCCAGGGTTTGTGATTTTTAACATTAACTGAAATTATTGGATTGAATTCTTCTGGTGTCCCAGGACTTTTCAGACTGAGGATCAGAGGCATTGCTTGCCTGTAATCTGTGAAAACTTACCTAGTAGCCTTCCTACCGAAAGAGAATTGAAAATGGTGAGGGCTACATCTTCATTTCACAGTGTTGTGAGTTGATACCCTGGGCAACAGCAGGATTCCAGCTATGCCTTGTGGCTAATTCCACAGATAATAAGTTGTATTGCAACAGTGAATCTTTTATCCAACAATAAGCTGTTACTATTAGTTCATTCACACAATGGTGCTGTCTCCTTGCAGCTGCATGGAGGTCATGGAGGTAACTCCACACTTAACTTCGGAATCCACAGCTACTACTCATTTTAGAGTCACAAATCAAGTGTCAAAGCTGGTGCTGACTTTTAAGCAGAAAAAAATCTGCTGTTGGGGAGCAACTGAATACTTACAGCACTATTTTGTGATTCATATGTAGTCTGGAATTATTTCCTTCCCCTTTCAGAAGCAGGTCTTCAATTTTCCACTGTGTTTCACTTATTAACCATTTCTACCTTTAATAAGCAGTTGATGGAGGACTTTGACCATAATAGAGGTTTTTGGATTTTTCTTAGGTATCTTGATTCACATTACACCTGCAGCTAAGCATCCAGTCCCTGTATAGAACCTTAATTGTTTGATTGTTAAATTGGCACATAAGCCCTTTGAACCATTTGAGTTCCTGCAATGTTTTGGGCAAAGTATTCTAATAGCTTTTTTTTTTTGTGCTAAGCAGGTTTTGAACTGTTTTGAGTTTCTCCAATTTGTGGAAACTAATTCTAACAGCTTTTTGTGCATATGTGTGCACATGTGCCAGGCAGGTTTGGTACTTCTTGCTTTGTGACAAGTCTTACCTAACCATACATAAGGACAGGGTCTCACTTCAGATTTTTTTTTTTTGCCTAAGGTTGTCTTGGCTTTTGCACTGAATGAATAGCGATCATCTTCAGTGCATTTTTCTTCTAAGATAAATCTAGGGGCACTTGTAATTTAATAGATGTCAGAAGGATCATCATATATCTTCTTTGTACAGTGCCATTTAGGAAGACAAAATAATTATTTGTTTCTTTTGTTGGAGTAACAAAGGCAATCCTTTCAGCAAACAGACTGCCAAAATGGCTTAGGCCGGGAGTACGAGAGCCTTCAGGAACTATAAAGACGGTGCTACTCAAGTCTTTTTGTGGAGGGAAACTGGTTGAGGGTGGGTCTGTCCCACCTTTTATTGGTAGTTCACTGAGAAGATAAACTTCAGGGAAGGTTTGGTCATAAAAGGTTGCTGAAAATATTGGCCACACACCCCATGCTAGTTGAAAAACAGTTCTGCAGAAGACTTTCTTGACAAATAATGTTCATAGGTTGAAACTAGACATGCAGTCAAAAAGACTTTTGAGCAGCCTAGCCTATTTCCCACTTACAGCAGAGCACTGTAGGCTCAGAGTCATGCAGTAGACAAATCGAGACGAAGGGAATCAAACCTTAGACTACAGAGTTAACAACTCATAGCTTCAACCCTATGTACTAACTGCTTTAGGATCTTCTTCAATCACCTTCAGTTTTATATGCCAGCATCAGAGGTTTTTTGTCAGAAATTCTAAAGATCTGTTATGGGATACCTATCTGCACTGTCAGTAGAGTTATATCCTGGAATATGAATCTATTGTGAGATACTGTCAGAATGCCATCATTTTTTTAAGCACCACATATAACTTATTTCTTAACGTTAGGCACCTAAGAGACTGTTATGCAAACTAGGAAGTATCTTAGTTTCTACAATGAATATAACAATTATTACAGTCTCTCATTACAGTCCTTACTGTCTGTCTCTTGTATAAAGTGAAATGTTTAAAAATGTATACTTATGGATAGGTATAGCCTGCCATTTTATTATCTTTAAGTTTGGAATATTTCACATTTTAATAAAATTTTTATTCTACTATTTGCCAACCATCAGCCTTCTTGTGATCGATCCATCCATTTGTTCCTAGTGGAGTAAGAGCCAATTATGGGACACCATGACCGAGGCAGCCATCGGGGTTTTCTGTATTTGGTCCTAACCTCTCCCAGGTGGCTGAAATGCATGCTTACAGACACAAAGACCCGCTATGCCTTCCTCTTGTGAGCTTGTGTATTCATGCACATGTCCACATCAGCTGCTGCAGGGACATGGTGTGGCAGAACCAAGTGCACATCCCCAGCTCATATGCTGCATTCTTTTCATGATGACAGTGCAGCAGGTCAGACCACCTCCCTCTCCCCAGACATCTGCTCCTAACACACTTCTTAATCTGTTCATCTAGCACATGGAGTACTGGGTCACAGTTGCATTCTTCTCCTTCACAGAGCCACTTTGGAGTTCTGATCTTTGATGTGTTCTCTTTGTCATTGTCATTCTGCATGTATTATATTTATAGAACTATAAAACTGTTATAATGGCACACCCATAAAGGTCACCGATATTTTTCTTTTGCAGAATATTACCTTATGAAGTAGTTATCCAAATGATGCCTGTTGTAAGCTGAGCAAATAAATAAATTTCTATTTCTCTGTCTTGTAAAGATAAATATATATGGGAAAAATATGAGCAGCCATGGGTCATCCTTCCATTGATCTACTCAATCAAGATACTGTTCATGCAGCCCAAAGACACACACTCTCTTTCTCCCAATAAAGGCCGGTGCCCACACCTGAGTAAGTAGAGTGTCATACCTATTATGCTTTTGTTATCCCCCTGCACACACCAAACATATATATCAACTCTGAGATTGCCATACCTCAATGAAAAGGGAATATTCCACGAAGTGGTATCTCAGACTTGATATATGCAAGTCTGTTCTTTCAGCCATTCAGACTCTTTGTTTAGGGACTCACTCTAGTGGGTTCCAACATTTCAAATTGTTATCAAGTTTTTCTTTTTTTTAACTGAGTATAATGTAATTTATTTCAGAGAAAATCACTAACAGTTCTTTAAGAAGAAAAAAAAATTACTAGTGTTGGTGCATTAACATAAAGCACAGACACTGGAACACAGATGTGATGTAATACCTTTTATTGGACCAACATAGGTCTTACAATTACTCAAGTTTTTGAGCTGACATGAACCCTTTGTCATAAATCCAGATGATGCCACCCTAGTCAGTTAACACGTAGGTGAGTTTGTCCATTTTAGATAACATTATGGCCTAAACCTCAGCTTTCGCCAGTTATTGGGTATGTCCAGCTATTTATGTGCATCATAAACATGGAGGGCAGGATTGTGGTCCAGTGCCAGTTTCTTAATCTTTTCCTTAAAGGATTGTGGTATCTGCATTTTACCTTGAGGAAACTTCCCCTATGAGAGAGCGACCTGAATTTCAAAACCAGCAGGCCAGCTGCTCCACTGTTTTAGCCTGCTAACTTGGTGGCATTGAAGTTATTTTAGGGAAAACAGTCTTTCTGGTGGCAGTCTCCTGTGAATAGAATCTCAGAGCTTCAGGCTCTCAAGTATAGGAAATAATATCTGGCATTTGACAAGAATTAGCTTTCTCTTAAGATTAACTGACTTTTCTTCCTGAAAGTCCATTCATTCCCCTGTTTTCTTTGTAAAGAACGAAAGTAGGGAAACAAGGGAAACTGATGACAGTGCATGAGTTTCGGAAGATGAAACAGTTGTTCCTCTCTTTTTCTCCAGGAAGGTAAGTGCTCAGTTTTACCAAGCAGACTCTTCAAGTGAATTGCCATTAAGTTTATGCTTTGCCATTTGGCGGCTACCTCCCCAATGGCTAGTGCTGCATTCAAAGTCCACTACACTAGGGGAGTGGATGCTTTCACTGTGTGCTTCCAAAATGTATCGATTACAGGGTTTTGCACTGTGACCACTCAGATATGGCGTATGTCTTCAGCAAGCATAATTGTCTTGAATGTAGTTCTAGTAGCTGTGGTCTCTTTTCGAAATGCAATACTCCTCTGAACTCCGGTTTTGTGTTGTCTCTAGCTTTTTCTACCTGGGAGTTTACAGCTTGGGATTTATCCACAACAGCTAGACCCTTCAAGGATGTTCCTCAGCATTCAGTATAAAAGATACATTCTTACTGTTTTGGGTGATCTATAAGGAGACCCACCTTGATGGGGCAAATATACTCTACCTCCATCTCCTGTGAGTAGGTGTTTCATCCACCTTTGGTTGATAGAATTCTTTAAAATTCTGGCAAGTATGGACTTCTTTGTTACACTCTGATAGTATAGACATCAGACTTTCATTCTTGTTCATGATGGTGCTCATTAGTGGCTCTGGGGCAAACCATCAGGCTCAGGGGGGTGAATGAGCTTATGTAACTTGCACACCGTTTCCACATTTTTTTTCTCATGTTCTGCATGGTGTACAAAATGAAATAACCGCTAGGTCTGCAAGGAGTGCTCTCACAGATCAACTGATATGCTATGAATGTGTTGGTTATCTTCTGCTCTTTTCAGCAAGAGCTTGGGACTTTCTGTCCACATACATTTTCCTTGTCCTGGAAAGAACACTGATGCAATTTCTGTTTGCATGTCCTCAGCTCTTGAAGTTCATCTCTCCTGTGGCTTTCATTAGCTAAGTTCTTGATAGCGATTTTCATCACTGGGATTTCTGTCATTAACACAGACTAAGGCCCTGCCCATACAAGTGGCAGAAACATCACTCCTAATTTCTTCTCACAACTGCTGCAGTAAAACGGAGTCTGGAAGAAAAAAAGGGAAAGAAAGTTTGGATTTATCACCTGGCTAATACTTCCTGAACATTGTTTCTTCATTCCGTGGTCTATGCCTTTAAAAAAGTGATGTATGGAAATACGGGTACACAATTTAAAGATATGAGATGCATAGCTCAGTGGATATGCAACAAAGAATTATTTTGCTTAAAGGGTCATGATTATTAATGATTACTGAGCAGTCTATCTGCAATACAGTCAAAAACAGTAACAGAATTTAAAAATGAATTAGGCAAACATAATGCAGTTATCATGAGAGACAGGATTAGGATCATAGGAAATTCAAAGTTACCGATTCTTGTCAATGTTAGACCTTATTAGTTGCCACCCTTGACTGTACCTCCCCTGTTAAGGAGTGCTTAGCTGGTTAAGCCTTGGATGAATTTAGAAATATCCATCAATTATCTAGGTGTATCCCACAGCTTCATCTGTAGGGGGGAGACTATTCCAGAGTTGAGGGTGGCAGTTCTCTATAATTAAATAAGGAAACACACTGGTGGCTGAGTAGGAAGTCCAAGTTGCCTACTGTAAAGAGTTATGGGCAGGCTTGCTGGGCCACATGATTTATCAACTGTCAAAGTCTAGGTAGTATGAGCTAGTTACAAAAATTGCAGCTTTTTTCTTTAATTTTGTATGGAAATAGACCACTCTCTTACCTTAATGGCAGATTCTTGACATCCCATTCCTATTGTATTTATGTTATGCAGTTTGAAGACTGATAAGGAAGAGTGTAACGCTGGTCATTTCACCTGGCTTTGCTAATGCTAATGCATCTGATTTCTTCAATGGTAGACATGGATTAGCTAAGACTGCTCCATTGTTTGCACATTTAGCTAGGCTCTGATAAGGCTGCTAAATACTGCATTGGTACTCATACAGTGTGAAATGCCATTATTGGAGTACCACTGAGGAAATAAAGAAGACAAATATTTCTTCTGTTGCTCTTCAAGGAATAAAACACATGCTGTGTATATGCATTAGCATTAGTATATGTATTGGCAGCGGAACTGAAGACGAAGGGTGGGGTATAGGACATGGGTGGCAGCTGTAAGGAAGGTGACTCAGACATAAGAAAACACCACTTCATGGAGAGGAATGTTTGATGAAATGTAATGGAGATCTAAAACAATGAAAAAAGAGCAATGCAGATCTAAGGCAAACCACAGAAGAAATTAAACAGTGTTCAGGAATTATTTGCCAGGTACAAGAGAAAGAAGGACCTGTGGATCTACAGAGAGAAATGATAAAGGAGGGAATAGCAGTTAGGCTAATCTCAAGCACCATGTATTCTTAGTAGAGAAGTTCCAGTCAATTTCAGTGGAATATTTTTGAATACCTCACTGTGCCCTAGTCAGGCTTGCTCTGGTAGCAACCAAAGGAGGATTCCTAACACTGTAGGTCAGTGCCATGGAAAGATGTGCATATGACCTACAGCATATTTGCCAGGGAAGAGATGAGTGCAAATATCCCTTCTCCAGGGAGGTGAGGGGTAACCAAATGAATGAGGAAAAAGTGGATCTAATGGCATTAAGGGGTGGGCTGCCATGAAATCACTAAACCAAATATGTGAGCAAGCTGTTTGCAGGAAGGGAATATCTGCCTGGCTTTACAAGCTGGACAGGTACAAACAGCACACCTGTATAGTTCAAATGAACACAGAAGAAATGTATAAAAGCAGACACCATTCTAATTGATGTTAGCTAGCTTGCCAGTCCATTGCCACAGTTCCTTCCTTACCTTGGTTGTCTACACAAATGCTACTTCCCAGGCCTTGCTTACAATAACAAAGGCCGCAGAACCTAGATGTACACAGTGCAAGCAAGTTATATTTTTCTATTGCAGCTGGCCTTGGCCATACCCAAGCTGACCAGTTACAGACTCCTGTGTCACATTAGAAGACAGGTTCTGAATGTTTCTCTGCTAATTCATTTCACACTCTGGATGGCTTGCATAGAAAATAAGGTTTCTGGAACTGCAGTTCTGGAGACAGCTTGAGAAACAGAAGGATCATCATGCTGGTTCCAGGTATATTCCCATCTATCATCCCAGAGCTACTTTTTGTTAACAGACTATAAATATTTGTGATTTTGTATCCTTGAAGTATGCAGCATTACTGCTTACCAGAGGTAACACAGAACCTCCCGATCTTTATAGGTTCATAGGTGTTTACTAGGGTAATGACCACAAAGGCCTTTTTAAGCCTAGCCATGCATCCCAAATGTCTGACAAGTTCTGTTACCCTTAATAAGTGTAAGCAGGGACTTGGGAGATGAAACATTTACAAGAAGAGGTCTGGGAGATGAACCATTTACAGGCTGCTTGTATCAATTAGAGACACAGGTACGAAACCAGGGATGAATTTCCTGTTCCCCATCCAAATGCCCAAGTTACACTTGAATTGGATTAGGGAGGAACTCTGCTTCACATGGATGGGGAGCCTATTCCAGAGAAGGGATAGTCTCTGGAATGCATACCTGCCTCTCCAGCAGGCCCTACAGATTTATATCACAGGCAAGGTTTAAGTCTTTAGACTGGGTAATTCTGGTGCTATTTGTTTTGTGGATATGTAGGAGGGCCATCAGAGGGCTGTCTGACAATGCCTTGTACACCAGGCATAGAGCTCCCCTCAACAGCTTGTAGGAGAGAGAATACAAGGATAGTGCCTTGAGGTGGTCTGCAGAGGACATGTTATTTATGCCCTGTATTCTTTAGTGAGGAACCTCTGTGGACATTCCAGTTGTTGGATATGCCAAGTTAGGTACATACCAAAGGGGGCATTGTACTCAGTGATAGGTCTGATGAATACCAAATACAGTGAAACAATGACTTCCTTGGACCTAGATGCCATACCTTTGTTTATAAGTTGCACATGATTTCCTCACTACTGTAGACACGTGATGGTCAAAGGCTAGATTATTGTCTGTGTGTGTCCCCAAGTCCCTGACTGCTGGGTCAGCTCTTAGGGGGTGTGCTGTCAATATGATAGTTACCAGGGGTGGATGACTTCCTGAAGGATACTATAATGCATTTCTTGGCATTTAGTTTTAGTCCATGGCTCTGGCACCAATTGTTTGTCCGTGTCAGCCCTTCCTGGAGAACACTTGTGTCAGTAGGTGATTCAATGACAGTTCCTAATTTGCAATCATCTGCAAATTTAGTTAACCAGAGGCCATTGACATTAGCCTCGACTTCAGAGAAGTAAATGCCAAAAAGGAGTGGTCTCAGAACTGATCCCTGAGAGGCTCCGCTTGTGACTTGCCTCTTTGTAGAGGTGGACCACCAATTCTAACTTCCTGAGTCCTGTCTGTGAACCAGCTGGCTATCCACTGGATAACATAAGGGTTTGTACTTAACCTCTTATGTTTGTCAACAATACCTGAGTGGGGTATTGTGTGAAATGCCTTGGTCAGGTCAAGGTAGGCAGTGTGACCCTTTTTGTCCTTATCCATTGCTTTAGTGACCTTCTCAAAGAAGTCCACCAGGTTGAGTAGGCATGACCTGCCCTTGATGAAACCAAATTGGGTTGGGTCCGATGTCTGGAGGTTTTCTATGTCATTATTGATCATTTCTATGATAATAGTGTCCATGGCTTTGCATGGACTAGTGAGACATATGGGTCTGTAGTTTCCAGGGTCTGCCGATTGCCAGCCTTTGTACAAAGGTAGCTTTCCACTTGAAGCTACTTCCATAAGTACTGGCAAGACACCAGATATATCTGTACACAGTGGTAAAAATACATTCTGCTCACATAACTGATATTTTTTTAACTTATAGTTGATTCAAATCCACAACAAATGCAAACAACACCAGAATCAAACAGTGAGACAGCAATCCGTCTCTGCTAGGTTATCCAGTCAAATAGTGAGCAGGACTCGAACAAGGATAGAAGCAACGTTTATTAATTGAAATAAGACACAAAAAATTTTAAAAGGTATGGTAAGCGCTTTCATCTGCATTGCAGACTTCATCAGACAACTATACAGCAGAGATAGAGACATATTTAACAACCTTTTGGCGCCAAACCCATTCAAAAGATTATTACAAATAGCTGACGTCAACTTTTAAAGTGCCAGTGCATATGATTTGTAAGAACATATCTTAAAATCAAGTTTCCACAATAACATCCATACATATCGAAGTACATAATCAAATGATGTACTCCACAACTAAAAACACATAGATAATAAGTTAATAAATAAAATACTATAATAATCATAATACCCACTACCATGAAATATATTAAAATTATCTTAATTATAATATATTAAATATGTAAAAAGATATGTAAATAAATAAATATAAATGATTATTAAACTAATCTGCCAAATCGTGACTAATAGCCTACATAAACAGCACATATTTCACTAAAAGCAGCTTGAAACAGCAAATGTACCAAACTAACACTAAATCACTAATATCACAAAATCTACATATACATAAAAAAGTGCATAAAGGTTGTTCACATTCAACTTATAATAGTTGTAATGAAGGTTTGATGGAAATAAAATCATTAATGCCTGGAAACTTTGTGGCATTAGTCTTCATCTGCCACATACTTTCCTTTTTACCTAAAAGAGCTTTAAAATTACCTCCTCGTGGGGATTTTACTACCTGATCAATTATAGCAAATTTAAAGACATGAGCATCACCGTACTGTTTGATATGTCTAAATAAGGCATTGTTGGTATCTTGGACCTTAATCTTATACAGGTGTTCATAAATCCGCCTCCTAAATTGCCTTTCAGTTTTTCCAATATAGAAAGCTGTGCATAACTCACATTTTGCAAGATATATTATATTAGTACTATGACAATTCCCTTTCATAAACTTGATATAGGTTCTGTTTATATCATCCAGTTTGCAACCCTTGTTTTCATTTATAGCAAAACATTGTCTACAAGAACCACATTTTTTCGTGGAAGCATCCTGCATTGAAAGATTCCGATTATTTTTAGCACTCTCTAACAATCTTTTAATATTTAGTCCCGCCTTATATACACAACATGGCCCATTACCAACTTCATTTTTTACTTCCTCATCGACGGTTAAAATGTTCCAGTGTCTAAACAAAATGTTTTTAATTTCATTAACATATGGGGAATACATTAGAACACATACTTTCTTGGACTCAAACCCCCCTACTTTACAGGGCTGTATAGCATTGTTGTAACTATATACAGTACCCAGTATAGGGGGGTACTTATTGCCCCATTCCCTTATAACATAAGAAGCAATGTCGTTCAGTAATGCTATCGGAAAATTTCTATTAATAAACATATTTTTGATGAAATGTATCTCCTTTATCATTACGTCATAATTAGAGGACATTCTAGCTGCCCAAATGCATTGCCCTTTAAAAATATTTCTTAATATGTGTTTGGGGGTGATTACTAGAAAATTCCAAATATCCATTTGAAAATGTTTCTTTTCTAAAAATCTCTGACTGAAAACCAGTGTCTGTGTGTCTTATAAATGTGTCCAAATAAGCAATCCCATCAGCGCTAACTTTGTACGTAAATTTCAAAAAGCTACTAGACTGATTTAAATGGGGCATAAAATCATTAAAAAGTTCAACTGGTCCATCCCATAACAGAAACATATCATCAAGGCATCTTGTATAGTAGACAACATGCTGAAAATAGGTGCTATTAAACAAATGCTGATGCTCCCATTCCAGCATAACTAAATTAGCAAAAATAGGGGCACAAGAAGCCCCCATAGCTACACCCCTTGTCTGTTTAAAATATTCCCCTTCAAAGTAAATATAATTATGGTCCAATACTAATCCCATCATGTCGGTTATCAAATTAATACGATCCCAACTAAGATTAGAATACCTTCGTAAGCTCTCACTAAAATCTTCTAAACCTTGCATTTTAGGGATGCAAGAAAACAAGTCTATAACATCTATAGTTATATATAGCAGACTCTTTTTCCATTTTTCTATAGTAAGATTAGACAAAAACATCCATGAGTCCTTTATGAGGTGCGGTATGTTTCCATATATATGCTTGGCCCATCTATCTATGGCTACACCTATATTAAAGGTCTTAGATTTACTGCCCAATATAATTGGGCGGAATGGGGGATCAAGTATGTCCTTATGAATTTTACGAATACCTACTATTATGGCAAGCACAGGATGTTCCACCTTTAGAAAATTATAAGTCTCCACAGTAATCCTATTATCAATCATATACTCTTCTATAGCTAAATCAATCTTACGATATCCAATATTAATTTCATTTAGGGACACAATTTCATAATTGTCTGTCTCAATTAATATCCTCTGTATCTTATTAACATAATCCGTAGTGTTATACAGGACAATCCCTGCCCCTTTGTCGGGTTTCATAACCCGTATGTCTTTATTACAAACTAATTCATTCAAACACATTCTCTCCTGCACGGAAAGGTTATCATTAATAATAGAAGTCGTTCTTCTCTTATTATATCTGTATATATCTAAACAAATAAGATCTTCAAAATTTAAAACATTCCTGTGTGCCGTAGGTATAAAAGTACTTTTTCTCCTTAATTAATTTACAGACGACAACTCTGCATTTTTTTGCATAGTAAGAGCCAGGTTAAGCCTACGACAGTATAGCTTAACCTCAGCTATGGTGTCAGCTAAATTGAATCTTACCGTTGGTATGTATTTCATACCTTTCTTAAATAATGAAAAATGCCCTTCCAGAATATTTAAACTGGTGTAATTAAATATTTTCAAATCATTATGTACAATTACTACCTCATCAACCTGTTTTCTGTATAACATACTATTATCCAAAACAGGTACAATAGTGGGGGTGACCTCAAGCTGCAAAAACTGACTGTTATTATTGTCAATATCACTGTTTACCATCTCTTTTGATGGTTCCCTTGTCGATAGTTCCTTTTGTGTGAAGGTGTAAAGTATCGACCCCCTTGAAAATTTGAGCCTGTTTCCTTGTGGGTCTCCCTACTGTCTAAAACAACATTCCCTGTCCATCTCAACTTTCCATAGGTATGCCCTATGGTAATGGTATTGTTCCATATCACGTGACAGTTTGTTATTCTTTCTGTCAAATATCTTAGCTGCTCTACTTTCAGCTAATTTAAATTGCTTTTCATATAAATCCTTCCATTGAGGGAACACCAAGTCTGTAACAATATCATTATTTAACTTCTCTAACTCATTAACTAACCCACTTAGTTTCTCATCATTCTTTTTTATAATTAAATTCATAAAACTAATACCAAAACTGTCAAACAATTTGTTAAATTCCATCTATAACTTATAGTTATTACAGTCATACAGGAGCTGGTTGTTGGGTTAGTATTTAATAGTAAGACACTATAGAGATTGAGTGTTTCCCCAAGGTTTTAATAGAAATAGACAGTCCCAACCCTCAAGGACATTTTTTTTTTTTTTGCAGCTTTTCCTGTTAGTGCTGGCAAGACACCGGGCATATCTGTGCACAGTTTTAGCAATACATGCTGATGGTCACTGAAGCAATCCATTCTGTTTTTTTTTTTTTTTTTTTTTTAACTTTATTTGTTAGAATAACAGACAATAGTTTTGTCTGGTTAGCATTTCAGGTAATGTACTCTAGAGATTGAGTGCTTCCCCAAGATGTTAATGAGATCAAAGGCTTCCAATCTTCAGGGATTTTTTTTCTTTCTTTTTGCAGCAATTTCTATAAATACTGATAGGGCACAAACTGAAAGTACCAGCACACCTGTAAGTAACAGATAATTTTTTAATGGAAAACAGCAAAACTTTAAAAAATGAATACTGTTAAATAAGTTCTTGTACAGATAAATGCTCAGGTCCTTTTCCTCAGCATTGCCTGCATATTACAGTAAACAGTAGTATGATATTGTTGATTATCAGAAAAAAGATACATGTTGCAGCAGACTTGCTCCTCGACTCTTATTTGCAACTCCAGTGATGTCATCGTGTTGCCACTGTCTGGCAAGGGACGTAAAATGAACTCTAGAAATCAGAATTAAAAGGGTGCACTTGGAATTTTGTGATACCCTGTTTTTTGTTAAAAATCAGTTTTTCTGTCAAATATCGGGCATTTGAGAGGTAAATTTCTAAGCAGCCATCTTCTGTTTCCAAGGGTGAGTTCTAAGCCTTTTGAATCCTGCTCAGAATAACGGGTGGCCTAGAACATCCAGTCATCTATCTGGCCATGATCTGATTCTAGATGTTTAATTGTTACTTTAGTGGCACATTCAAGAACTGTAACACAAGTCCTTCTACCACTTCAGGTTAAGCTTCTTATGTCATCCCCTTTGGAAAACTTCACTGGCATTTTTTTTTTGTTTTGTTTTTTTTTTTGAGCATTTTTCCAACAACTCTAAGTACTCCATGGTGAGAGAAGAAGTTTGCAGCCAGTGCAACAAATATGTTTTGCCTTTTCCATGATGCAGGGAACGATTTAATTCCTCTAAAGCTTCCTCAGCAAATGACTGTCTTGGCAAGGGGCATAGAAGAACTCATAGATTTGGAGTGCTTTTAGGCAAATTTTTTTTCTTGCTTTTCCTGGCAAAACTTTCCTAGGCTTTATCTTGGAAAAAGAGGAAATATGCAACAACTAAATTCCTGACCTCTGTTTTCTTTTTTAATCCCTGGATTCCTGCATTAATGGAGCTTCAGAATCTTCCATAAGTCCATCTTTGAGAACTCTGCAAGAATATTGTGGAATTAGAGATTTCAAGATTTTGTGCATTACAGAAGAGAACCTGGATGTACCAGAGTTTATTCTTCCTATTTTCCTTTTAAGTAAAATTACATTCCACTCCTGGTACGTCAGCCACATGGCAGATCACCGTTATCTTCCTTGCAGTTGTGTCTCATTCTTGTATAAGCTTTTTTCAGATATCTTGGTCATATTTAAATCAGCACATGATCAACAAAGCATTTTTCACCATGCTGATGTCTTGCTTCCAGATAGAATTATCAGGAAGGCTGGACCGCTATGAAAATTATTTGCTAAGGAGAGTTGGACTACACACCGAGCACTGCACTACTCTGAAGTTTACTAAAACAAAAGAAAAAAAGAAAAACATTTTTTACTTTTAAACTTTAGCAGACTCCAGTTTAGACCACACACAGAGTGCTGCCGCACTCAGGTTTGACTTCAAATGCAGTAACGGCTTTTAAAAGCTGGTATACTTTAAAAAGAACAATTGAGATTGGCTGATTATGCCCCCCCAACACTTTGTACCCCAGGGAAGTTTCACCTCTTGCTCCCCCTAACTACGCTACTGCCCTTTTGCCCTAAATATAATGGTAAATTCAGGAATAAACCTTTTTGGTAGAACTCCCATATCAATAAACTTAAGAGCACTATTAGAAAATGTAAAGCAGGTATGAGCTTAAGTTTCCTACATATAACAAAGAAAACTGAAAATCTTTCTTTAGTTATGTTAGGAAATTAAGGAATAATCTTTAATAGTGCACTGAGCTCATCCATTATATTACACATTCTAATCCTTAGGATACAGCCACTATATTAGCAGGAAAAAATAATGCTAACTTTATCACACCTACCCATATTGTTGACTCACTGTCCCTGGGAATTTAGTTTCCCTGGAATCATCTTGAAACAAGTCTTAGAATCCCTGTCAAGAGCCAAAAATAATATTCCAAAGGACCAGACAATATGCTACCTGCATTCTCATCAGTGACAAATACGCACTGGAGAACAGCCACTGTGACTCTCCTTCATAAGAGTGCCCCCCCCCCCCCCGAACTGGATAATTATATGTCCATCAGCCTCACCAGTCCTATATGCAAAGACATGGAACATTCTATAGCACAGCTCATTTATTTGGACATAGGCAGCTTACATTTTCTAGACCACAAGCAGTTTGGTTTGTGAAGCTCGGGTTCTAGATCCTAACCCTAGTAGATGTCTTTTAAATGGTTAGAAATGCTGCGGATAATCATTCATGCATTGTGTTTGTCTTGAGTTGTCCTAGGCTTTTCTCAATATAGCATCACCATGTTGGTATTATTAAAAAAATCAGGCATACTTAATGTTTTGTTGTTGATGGACTGCAAATTCTCTATCCAGTAAATCCAAAGTTGTGAAATTTGCTGGTACTTTCTCTTAATGTAAAATTGTAATTGGTGGGGTACCACAGAGCTTAGTGCTGGGCTCTCTCCTATTTGGCATTTATTCTGCAATCATCTAAGCCAATATCCTAGCAGTGTGGTTGAACAAATTTGTTGATAACTGCAAGATGAGTATTGCTACCGGCTCATCCACTGATACTAAGCAGCTCTAGTAAGGGTATACCAAAAATGGTCTCAAGGTAAATGCAAAAAAAAAAAAAAAGTGCAGCATAGTAGCATTCAGAAAAAAAATCTGCACCTACCTCATACATTATAAAAGGTGTTCCTTGTGATGGCCATGCACTGGCCCAGTAATCAAGGAGCCTCAATCCTCACCACTAACACCAGTGAGAGGTGTCCACATTGGGAAGGATAACAAGTACACACACAGTAAAGTACAATTTTCTTTAAGAGCACACACAGATCACAGTCCATCTGAGGCTGGTTTCTCCCTTTCTTTCCAGATCCCCAGTAAGAATCCCCACTGGCACAGCTATAGAGTGGGGTCCTTAGCCAGGGTCCCAAGCCAAGTCCTCCTAGCACTCTGTCCAACCAGTGCTTCGTGTCCCTGCACATGTAGCTGACACACACACACACACTTTGAGATATGATTTATATACAACCACACAGACACTCCTGGGAAAGGCTGGCACAGGTTCACTAACTGTGCCCCTTCTGTCCAGGCTATAAGGTAGTAATCACTGCCACCAGGACCCTTACTTATCAGCTACTAAAAAGGCCCTTAGCAAAGGGTGTCCAATTATTACTGTGTAATATTATTATCGAAATGGTAAGTGTGCCTGAGCAGCAAGACTTAACTTGGAGTGGCTTTGTACTGTATCACTATATACATGCAATGTACTCTAGAGCTTAATTTATGTCTACACAAAACAGCTGTAGTTTAAAGGTTTAAAAATATTTAATAATAAAAAAAAACAAGACAATACTTTTTACTACACAGTGGTAGTCAAGAGTTCAGAGATCACAGGAAAATGCTTAAAATAATACAGTAGAATAGCTCTGACATCAATATAGAAAACAGCTAGTCTAAACTTACTATTTTCTATCTATTCCTTAAGAGAAACACTAAAGTGTAAGATCCTGCTTACATACAGACAGAGCAAAGCAAGTGTTGGTGAGTGGTCAGTTCTGAAGACAAAAGCAAAATGCTATTATTCTCTCTCTCGCTGTCCTTAAATTGATAACACAGTACCATTGACTCATTTCAGATTACATCATTATTCTCTGTTTCCCAGGCTAACAGAAGCTCAGAGTGTAACAGCCCTTTCGATCTTGCAGCTGGTCAGGAAGCCAGAGGAATAAAAGACATTATACATGTAAATTCTAGCCATTAACTCTGGTCTCAAAATGTCAAAGGAAAAATATACTTTAAAAATGATCAATACACGGTAGGTTCAGGTTAAGGCACTTTAATCTTGCAACAAGGAGACAAAAACGTGCTAATACAGAGTTTGTCTGACTAGAATCAGGAAATGCAAGCATTTTTATACATTTTCTAATAAGACATTGCCTACCAAGCTGACGTAGTAAATCACAAGTTTTAACATCATCATTTCATAGTGCTTGTTTAAATGATTTTCTGCTTGTACTATCAATTTTGTGAGAAACTTCCTAAGAAAAACAACGTGGCCTTGGCTACCACCGGTTAGATATATGCAATGTTACTATTCAAGATACTATGGCTAATTTGAGCACAAAGCAAGTATAGATTGCAGTTCATTTCTCCAACAGTCCTTTGTCTGTTTTATCTCTTCCTTCTGCAGCTGTGCGTGTTCTCATTCTTCGAACAGAGCTAATTGTTCAAAATCATTACATTACAGAATATGGCATTGTTCATTCATTGCTTCCTGACCTAGCAGATAATCACCTGCTTCTCAAGTACATTTCCAAAAGGTATAAACATGAATATTGCTGTGCTAGCAATTACTAGGTCAGAGGGCATCTTGCAAGTTTCAGAAAGCACACTGCAGTTTCAAAAGCATCTTTTAGTCTCATATGAAATTAAGCTCTATATAAATTGTGCATATAAAATAGAATGAAAAACGTGTTAACTCATTTAGTTTCTAATTAGCATTAAGCACACACATTAATACATATTTTTTCTGACATTTCCCCCCTGTTAATACTTTTTAATTCTATTTTCAAAAGAATAAACAGTTTGCTTCTTCTCCTAACCTCTTCCATTTAGGATTTGCAGTTAAGAGAGTCATTCATTTTAAACTTATGAAAGTGTTTCACTTTTCAACAGTTCTTCAATTTCAGTACTTTGATACAAAGTCTCAGAACCTGATATATCTATAAATTCTTTGATTAACTTTTTCATGCAGGGAATACCACAACAAATGCATGCTCCTAATAGGAGTAATCCCACACAAATGGCAATCAGGATGTTCATTAGGATGGAACCCCACCCCCCAAACAAATTCTGGAAAAAGTCTGTCAGAGGGTTTGGGCCTGGTTTGGTCATGGTCGACACTTGCTGGATCACCTCAAGATGGTCGTTTATTTCATGCTGGTTGTCAGGAATATACGAACAGCATTCTTCTTTGATTAAAGTGCACGTACCACCTCTCACCGCTAGGGTGAAGTCGAGAGCCATGCGGTTCTGAAGCACCACAGTTCTCATAGCATTCAGTTCATCAGTCACTAATTCGAGAGCAAAAAAAGTTGCATTGCTCATAACTTCGAGAAGTTTGGACAGTTTTCTCAGCTCCCAAATTGATTTCACTGCGCCATATGCAGGGGCTATGCCTGCCCATGATATAATGGTGTCACTCAAGTCCATGTGTGTCAGTTTATCTTTGTTTTTTATGGAGTTATGGTTTCTCCATCCTGCTTCGATTCATCCTACTGGATTCTCGGGTCTCTTAATTGGACATCTAGGTTTACTGCTGACCTCTCTGACATTTCGAATTTTTCCCTGAGGCAAAGCTGCAGTGTGTCATATGGCTGGAGCCAGGTAACCCAAAAAACAACTGCCGGACCAATTCTCAGGTAGCCATTTATATGCTTTTTTCCCCACAAACAAAATAACAATTCTCTACTTTAGTATTGATATAAGCTTGCCCTGCATGAAACATTTTCTTATCAATAATAGAAAGCTGCTTTAAAAGAACAGGATTATGTTGTATCTCATCAACATTTCTATGCATTTTAGCGAAATATGCATCATAGTTTATATCACAAATAGTTTTAGTCTTACTGGGTTTAATATAACATTTATAAGAAACAGTCACATTGCAATTACTCCAACCCACCGGAATAGTGTCATTCTTGTAAAAACATACAATCCCTTTTTGTGTAACAGGTAGGTACAATGCTATTTTGTCTTGTGATTTCACAGGTGAAGTATCAAAAATCAAGTTTTCCCAGGTCTCATTGACCCCTAGGGGGACAGCAGTCATTAATAATCCCCCATATGCTGTTGGTATAGCTGTGCAAATCCAGCAGTTCGAAACACTGAAAGTCTCAGCATACACATATTTAATTGCTTGGTAAGTGTTAAAGTTTGGATGCCAGTCTATGAGTAATGCATCACATTTGATCAGTTCAACTCTTGTGGCTGGGAAAAGGAAAAGCCACAGCAAAAAGATCAATGTTATCAGTATAGCTATCAGAATAATCATGCAAATTTTCTGAGGTTGTTCTGCATCTCTGTTTACTCTATACCTGGTCATTTTGTTCTCGTTGTACAACAGTAACAAGGTTTTTGTCCAGTTCAAAGTTCTTAACCAGTTTACAATGTGTCAAATGAATCCAGGGCGCTTGCTCTGCGATCTTGACTGCAGTGGGTGTCGACAGTAGTACCTGGTACAGTCCTTCCCACTTCGGAGAACTCCAGTTCTTTTTCTTCACGACCTTCACCCAGACCCACGTGCCTGGGGCTATTGCTGCCTCCGATGGTCTGGTTTGTTCTTTTTCTGAAACAGAATTTAACTGCAAAAGTTTGTTATTCAAAAATCGCCTCATATACTCTGCAAGTGAACTGTCAGCCTCCTGCTCTGCAGGCATGAGAGGTTTCCATTGAGGTGTATAATATGCCCTCCCAAACAGAATTTCAAAAGGAGTTAACCCTTTGCATTTGGAACAGTTCTCATGCTCAACAGTGCCAGAGGTAGACAGTGCACCCAGTTCTTTTGTGTCTCACTAATCAATTTCCTAAACTTGTTTTTCAAAACCCCATTATGCCTCTCTACTAATCCTGCAGATTGGGGGTGGTATGCGCAATGATTTTTCAGAGATATCCCAAAATAACGGCTGCGTTGTTGTATAGTTTGATTTACAAAGTGTGTGCCATTGTCACTATAAATCTGTTCCGGTATGCCAAATCTAGGAATAATTTCTTTAACGAGAACTTTTGCAACAGTAGCTGCATCTGGATTTTTAGTTGGAAAAGTTTCCACCCATTTGGAAAACATATCTATAATGACAAGGCAGTACTTCTTATTTTCGCATTTGTTCATCTCTATAAAATCCATACAAATAGTATGGAACGGATATGGTGGTGTAGGGAAACTCCCTTGCTTAGGTTTCAATGCCCCTTGTGCATGATGCTTGTTATAAACATGGCATGCTGCACAAAGATTTTTTGTGTAGTTTGTAAATCCATACATCGTAAACACTCGATTCACTAACTGTACCATCCCCCCTATTGAGACATGGCACTGCCCATGGCTCAACAAAGCTGCATATCTAAACAAGTTAGATGGCAAAATCGGTTTCCTCTCTTTGGAGATGTACAGTCCCTTCTCAAGGATTGCTCCTTGTTTTATCCACTTTTGTTTTTCTACATTTGTAGTAAGTGTCTGCATTGTTTTTAACATTTCTAAGTCTAAAATCTCAGATGGTTGTAATTCCTCACTCAAAAGAAATACTTCTGAAGCTGAAGCTGCTTGTTTTGCAGCTGTATCAGCCCTCGCATTACCTTTTGAAATTCTATCCTGTTGCTTGGTATGAGCTACGCATTTGCAAATAGCTACTTTCTGAGGTAACTGAATAGAGTCTAAAAAGTCTAAAATAAATTGCGCATGATTAATTGGTTTACCAGTAGATGTTACCATTCCTCTGTTTTTCCACTGCTGCACAAAAACATGTACAGTAGAAAAAGCATACTGACTGTCAGTAAAAATGTTCACTCGTTTACCTTTTGCCAAGGTACATGCCCTTGTCAAAGCAATCAATTCTGCTGCTTGGGCAGATAAGTTGTGTGGTAAAGACTTTACTTCTAAAATCTCAGTATCAGAAACTACTGCATACCCCACTAGATTCTGTCCTGTAGGACCCCTCCTGCACGAGCCGTCCACATAGTATGTCACCTCGGCATCATCCAAGGGAACATCTGTAAGATCTTTTCTAGGTAGTGTCTTTTGCTCAATCTCCTGCAGACAGCAGTGTGGTTTGCCATCTGCAGGGGTTGGGAGCAAGGTTGATGGATTCAAAGTTGTGCATCATTCAATTGTCATATGAGGTTGGCTCAACAGTATAGTCATACAGGAAAGATGTCTAGCAGGAGAAAGATATGCTACTTTTTCTTGCAGTAAAATAATCACGACTGCATGAGGCACTCTCAATGTGAGAGGGTGGAACAATACTACTGAGGCTGAAGCCTGCACTGCCATTGCAGCTGCAACTACTGCTTGTACACAGTGGGGCAAGGATTGCGCCACTGGGTCTAGCTGTGATGAATAGTAAACTATGGGGCGTTGTTTGTCCCCATGCTGTTGTGTTAACACTGATGTCATATAACCTTGCTTACAATCTACAGTTTGGAAAAATCGTTTATGATAGTTTGGTAATCCTAAAACTAATGAAGAAGCTATTAGTTGTTTCAATTTGCAGAAAGCTGATTCTGCTTCTGGTGTCCACTGTAATAAATCTTGTGCTGCCATAGGCTTTTTGAATATCAAGTTGGTCAGCGGAGCAGATTCCAAAGCATAGTTTGGAATCCAACTCCGACAAAAGTTAGTAGTACCCAGGAAGGACATAATTTCCTTCTTGGTAGTTGGTTTAGGTGCTTGTAATATTGCTGTTTTTCTGTCTTCATCTAATATTCTGCCTTCTTTGGATATTACATATCCCAGGTATTTGACCTGTTTTTTCCAAAGTTGCAGTTTGTTTTTGTTTACTTTGTGTCCTTGAGTGGCTAAAAATTGTAGTAATGCTATGGTATCCTCTCTGCATTCTTGCTGGGTGGGGGCTGCCAGCAGAATGTCGTCTACATAAAGTAAAATCTGACTGCCTTTCGGTGGGATAAATCCTGCCAGGTTACTTGCCATTTCCTGTGCGAATATTGTTGGACTTTCACAATATCCCTGTGGTAGTCTCGTATATGTATACCTTTTCCCCTGAAATGTAAATGCAAACCAATGTTGGCTGTCAGGGTGTATCGGTATTGAGAAAAATGCATTGCTAATATCTACCACAGAAAAATACTTTTGTTGAGGTTTCAAATCATTCAATAAAGTGTGTGGATCTGGCACCGTAGGTGCCCTGGGTATAACTGCGTCATTTACAGCTTGTAAATCTTGGACCATACGCCATTCTCTGTTTGCTTTCCTAACAGGAAATAAGGGTGTATTACATGGTGAATCAGGAAATTCTATCAAGACTCCTTCCTTAAGTAAGGCTGCTATTAGAGGTTTGATTCCTATTTCTGCATCCTTTCTCAAGGGATACTGTCTCTTTTGAGGTCTAAATGCTGATTTTGGCATGATAGTAACTGGTCCTGCTGTACGAATAAGTCCTACATCTGATTTCCCTGCTGACCAGAGAGTCTCTGGTATGTCTCATAAGGATTTTTCCTCTTCCTCTAGTAAGAGTGCTACTCAGCTGTCCTCACTTGCCTGTGAGTGTACAGCTGGGTGTGTCTGCGTTATCCAATTTAGTTTCTGCTTTTGTACTCCCTGTTCGGAAAGTTCTAACTCTGTCTGCTTTTCCCACCTTGTGACTTTTTCTCCTAGGTCTGCCCACTTCACATTTCTATCTTTAGTTAAGCTCACATGTGGTAATCAGTTAGATTTGTAAAGTGCTAGGAATTCCTGGGGCAATGAACAGCTCACTACACTGTTTCCTTCTGTGTCACAGTACAAATTACGTAATACTAATCTGTTAGCATGGTTTCTAAACAGTTCTTGCTCATATTCTTTATCAGGTCCTGGTTTGCTACAGTAATATAGAGTGCAATGCAACAAATGCTGTTTATCAGTGTCAAGGGAGGGGATTTACTGATGGCTACATTCATCAGTTCTTCGGTTACTGCCCCTGGACCAGTCGTAACCAAGTCCTGGCTATACCAATAAAATGTTTCACCCTCCGGTCGCACTACAAAAGTATCCATTTGTTGCTGTGCTTCCATACCCTGCATAGTTGGAACTATGGCTATGCCAAATATCTGCATTAGGTCTCTGCCCAAGAGATTCACTGGGCATTTTGCAGAAACAACAATTTTGCTTTTCTGGGTCATCCCTGAAACTGGGTCAGTTATCGCTATGTTGTGGGAGAGTGACTCCCGATACAGCTGTCCATTAGCTGCTTTCACTAATATGTAGTCAAGTGATTCTGAATTTTCTGGTAGTTTGGAAGGATGTATCAGGGTCCGTGAAGCCCCTGAGTCACACAGGAATTTAACTTCCCTCCCCTCTACCAGAAGTGTAACTTCCGGTTTTGTGTCTGCTAAGTAGAGCTCCAGGCTCAATAATGCTAAGTCCTAAATTTCAATTTTCTTCATTATCTGTGATTTCATGCACATCCTCTACCTCTTCTATCATGTCCTCTACCCCTTCTACTACATTTGCACTTGTCTTTTCTTGTTTATTCCTTTCTAGTGATTCTTGACTACCATATAGTCAGTCCTCACCCTCCTTGTCTTCTGTGGTTACCTTTTTATTTTGCCTGCAATCCCTTGCTAAATGTCCCTTTTTCCCGCATTTAAAGCATTCACCCCTTTTTTTCTCTCTTCAAAGTCCTCTGATCGTTTATCAGATTGTTTGTTTCCCTGGGTATTTTTCTTACCCTTCTTCCCAGTTTGTACTACAAAGACTTCTGATGCATCTTCTACTGCAAATACTTGAGTTTTCTTTTTCTTTTTGCTATTAAAATGCCTTTCGGCATGTCTTGCATATTCAAGTAATGACTGTAATCTACTTGTACGATGATCTACCATGTGCTTTGTAATAAAGCTGCTAATGGGTGCAATACTGCCTTTCAAAAATGCATTCTTTAGCTGCTGCTCATATGGGGAATCATGTGTTTGGTCTTCGGGTACCTGCATTCCACAATGGTTATTAAAACATTCTAATAATCTGGCATAATATCTATCAACAGTTTCACCTTCTTGTTGTATGCATTGATTAATGCAAGTCCAATCAGCCCTAGGCTTCCATTTCTCAGAGATTCGGTCTGTCAGACCTTTCACTCTGTTGTCCAGTTCTGCGTTACTATGTGGGACTGGTCTAAGCTCTGCGTCATGGGGATTCCAGTTGCCACTGATCATGTGCCAATCTGGACCTAAGATTTGTCTGACTACTTTCTCTACTTCCTCTCCATTCAAATGGTAACTTAACCTCATGCCCTGTAAGTCTTCTAAGAATTTTCTAAAATTAACTTTTGGATGGGGAATTCCCTCTGTGGCTTTCCGGATATCCCCCGGTGTCCACGGTCTATATACTAGAAGAGTTGGGTCCTGTCCTGCCTGGGATTTGGTACTTCTATGAGTGGACATATCTCTTCTTCACTCATAGCTTGTGAATTTTTATTTATTTCATACAATTCAATATCCCCTCTTAAGTTGCGTGCTCGAGACCTGGTCTCGATAGGATCTCTGACAAACGGTTTTGGTTTTGCAGGAACAGCTGGGTATAGCGGAGGTGGATCAGCTTGTCCACTCGCTTCATATTCTGGTAAGGGAAGCAGAGGGGGCGGGGGGACTGTTGCTATTACCAAGTTATTGTCTTCTTTATCTAAAAACATTGCTTTTGAATTTTTAATCTTTTGTTCCCTGCGATTTGCTTCCTCAAGCCACCTGTGTGCCTGAGGGACTCCTAATTGTCGTTGCTTTTTTAGCTGACCTTTTGCATCTGTTTTAAGTTGTCTAATAAGTTTAATAAGTGAAGGTTTATCTAGATTACCATCAAATTTGTATTTATTAACCCATTTTGTATAATACCTAACATTATCGGCAGGCTGTAATTGCATATATTTTGCGTCTTCGGTTAAGGGCGGGTCTCGGGAACTTTTTGTGCACTGATTTCCCATGTTGCCTTAGCTAAGTTAGAAATTGTTACGTAACCCTTTTTATCACATGGTACCATGATTTACACCTTTTCACAGTCTAGAATAACTGCCTACCTATTCTTTTTCCCTGATCTATGACAAGACAGCAATCTTTTTTGTCCCTGATCTGCACATGCAAATCTCCCTGACAAAAACAATACTGTAACAAGTCCCTGATCTAAAACAGAAAAAGGTAAATTCCTCCTTAACTGAGCCTCCGTGTCTTGATCCCACCGGAACATTGACTCGTCCTCCAATCACAGATCAGAAACAGTGGCTGGCCTCTTTTGAATGACAATTCAGTCAGAGGTCTTTCAAAGCAGAAGAACCGATGTGGCCTCTTCTCCGTACGGGTTCATGCCACCGGGCCCAATTCTGACCTGAGCCAGAGTGAGAGATATGTTTCCGGTCCGAAGGACCAAACTGTCAAAGGAAAAATATACTTTAAAAATGATCAATACACGGTAGGTTCAGGTTAAGGCACTTTAATCTTGCAGCAAGGAGACAAAAATGTGCTAATACAGAGTTTGTCTGACTAGAATCAGGAAATGCAAGCATTTTTATACATTTTCTAATAAGACATTGCCTACCAAGCTGACGTAGTAAATCACAAGTTTTAACATCATCATTTTGTAGTGCTTGTTTATATGATTTTCTGCTTGTACTATCAATTTTTGTGAGAAACTTCCTAAGAAAAACAATGTGGCCTTGGCTACCACCGGTTAGATATATGCAATGTTACCATTCAAGGTACTATGGCTAATTTAAGCACAAAGCAAATATAGATTGCAGTTCATTTCTCCAGCAGTCCTTTGTCTGTTTTATCTCTTCCTTCTGCAGCTGTGCGTGTTCTCGTTCTTCGAACAGAGCTGATTGTTCAAAATCATTACATTACAGAATATGGCATTGTTCATTCATTGCTTCCTGACCTAGCAGATAATCACCTGCTTCTCAAGTACATTTCCAAAAGGCATAAGCATGAATATTGCTGTGCTAGCAATTACTAGTTCAGAGGGCATCTTGCAAGTTTCAGAAAGCACACTGCAATTTCAAAAGCATCTTTTAGTCTCATATGAAATTAAGCTGTATATAAATTGTGCATATAAAATAGAATGAAAAACGTGTTAACTCATTTAGTTTCTAATTAGTATTAAGCACACACATTAATACATATTTTTCTGACACAAAACAATAGGAAGAATTCCTTCATTTAGACATCTTGGCTCTGAGTTTTGAGATCAAACAATTATACAATGCTTGACTTATCAGCTTTCCTCCAGCAAAGTGCAATGTGGTTACATTTTTTTTTCAAAACAGGTTTATTGTTTTAACATATAAGAGAAATATCATAACAATTTTATACAAGTAATTAAAAATAGGTATTATTATAATATTCAACAAAACAACTAAAGTATTTACAAAGACATCCACTACAATTAGATCAATTAATTAAACTAAAATACCGTGCTATTGAAATTAGAATTTTTTTAACAAATTTTGTAAATTATCCCATACAATATAATATGATGTTTTTCTAGTTGTTCTCATTCTAATTGTGCTTATTTCCATATGGCACATTATATTCATAACATTTTTAAATTCATTGAACGAAGGAGGTGTATCTGAAATCCAATTTCTAGTTATTATTTTCCTGGCCACTGCTAGGATAGACCATAACAAGGGAAGCTTAATCTTTTTAACACATTGAGGTACAGGTGTGTTGAATAATATAAGAGACTTAGAAATAATGAAATTATCTGTAAAAGAGCCTGCAAAATTCATTAATTGACTTCCAGTATTCTTTCAACTTCATACAGTCATAAAACATATGAGCCCAGTCAGCATTAATTTCTACATTACATCTCTTACATAGATTATCTTTATTATTTATTTTATTCATCATCAAAGGTGTATAAAAATATCTATGTAAAAATTTCCATGTATAAAGTCTCCAGACAATGGAAGATGTAGTTCTATAAGCAGATTCCAATATATATTGTTTATCTTGTTGAGTTGGTGGGTCCCCATTAATAGAGGTGAAATAATTCCAGTATGAATCTACACTGTAAAAAGTTTCTTGTCTGATAATTTTATGTATATATGATGTGGTTACATTTTTGAGGTTCAACATTTACCATAATTTTCTTACATTTAAGAGAACAAGCATGTGGCTTACATTAATATTTACAAATGACTGAATTATCTACAAAATCCTATCTAGTTAGGCTGGCAACCTTCACATATCTTCCCCCCCCAGAGAACTCAAGCTAGTTTTTCAAGTGACCCTTGAGAAATGTTGCTTGAGAGGGTTAAGTCTATCTGAGTATACTTTACCCCATTCCCTGTATTGACAGCCCATCTGCTTTGCCGTTACTAACCCCACTGTGGTGCTGCACTGACATATATGCTTGCCACCCTAGGCTCCATCTTAGCAACTTGGGATTTTGCTGGCTGGCTCTGTGCAACCATGTTAGGGGATTGTGGTCTGTAACTACAGTGAATTTTCTTGCATACAGATAAGGCTGAAGTTTCTGCAGAGCCCACACTATGGCTAGACATTCCTTTTCTACAGCTGCATAGCATTCCTCCCTGGGTTGGAGCCTACTACTGAGATAAACCACTGGGTGCTCTTCTCCCCCTGAAGAAATCTGGCTAAGTACAGCCCCTACCCCCATGGTTCAAAGCATCCATCTGCACAACAAATTCTTTGCGTAATCTGGACTGGCTTACATAGGGGGTCCTCTCAAAGCTTCTTTAAGCTTCTGGAATTCCTGCTCACATGCTGGGGTCCACACTACCTTATCTGGGCTGTTCTTCCTTGTCAGGTCTGTGAGGGGAGCAGCTTTGATACTATAACTGGGGCAAAACTTTCTGTAGTACCCTGCTGTCCCTAAGAATGCCCTCACCTGCTTTTTGGTAACAGGTGCAGACCATGCTTGAATGGCTTCCACTTTGGCAGGTTCTGGCCTGATCTTACCACTCCCCACTCTATGTCCCAGGTAGGAGACCTCTGCCATACCCACCTGACATTTGCTGGGCTTAATGGTCAACCCTGCCCTCTGTAGTCTGCCCAGCACCTCCCTGACATGTTGAAGGTGCTCTAGCCAGGAATGACTGTAGATGGCAATATCATCTAGGCAAGCAACGGCAAACACTCCTGCTAGGATATGATCTACCAGCCTCTGGAAAGTTTCTGGGGCATTTTTCATCCCAAAGGGTGTCTTTCTGAACTCATATAAGCCAAAAGGAGTCACAAAAGCTGACCTCTCTAGCACTGGGAGTCAAGGGCACCTGCCACACCTGCCAGTGACCCTTGGTAAGATCAATGGTGGTAAGATACTTAGCCCCACCCAGCTGTTCTAGGGCCGAATCTCTCCTAGGCATGGGGTAATAATCTGACTCTGTGTGACTATTTAATTTCCTGTAGTCCACACAGAACCTGGTTCTGCCATCCTTCTTTAGCACCAGCACCACTGGAGAGGCCCGGGAACTGTTGGGCTCTTGAATTACCCCTAGTTCCAACATTTCCTGTATCTCCTCCCTCAGAGTCTGTTTGATTCTCTCAGGCACCCTATCAGGGGCCTGCCTAATAGGCATTTGGGGTCCTGAATCCATGTGGTGCTACACCAGGTGGGTGCACCCTGGTTTCCCAGTGAACATGTCCCCAAACTCCTGTAACACTGCTCAGATTTCTCGAACCTGAGTAGGAGAGAGCTGCTGGGATATTGCTACCCCTTCCACTGAGGTGTCAGTCCGAGCCTCACTGAGGAGATCTGTCACTGGATATCCCTCAGACTCCTCCTGCAATCCACTGAAAATACTCAGCACAAGGGTCTCCCTATCATGGGAAGCTTTCATCATGTTAACATGGTACAATTTGTGCTCCTGCCTAGCAGTACTACCATGTAGTTAACATCACTTACCTTTCTTTCCACCTTGTAGCGTCCCTCCCACACTGCTTGCAGCTTGTTGTATCTGACAGGAATGCGAACCATTACCTGCTGCCCTACAGCATACTCTCCAACTCAAGCATTCCTGTCATACCATATCTTTTTCTGTTGTTGTGCTTCTGCCAGATTCTCCTGAGCCAAACACATGAGTTCCCTGAGCCTTGTCCTGAGGTTTAGGACATATGCCACAACAAACTCCTTGTGAGGTTCACACTCACCTCCCCACTCATCATGATTAAATTTAGACGTCCCCTCACCATATGCCCATACAACAACTCAAAGGGTGAAAAACTTGTGGATTCCTGGGGAACCTCTCTGTAAGCACACAACAGATGGGGCAAATATTTGTCCCACTCCCTCTTAAACTGGTCTGCAAATGTCCGTAGAATGGACTTAAGTGTAGAGTTTAACTTCTCAACAAGACCATTAGTCTGGGAATGGTAGGGGGTAGTCTTCAGGTGCTTCACCACACACTACTTTCACAGACAAGCCAGCAAGTCTGACCTGAAATTGGCACCTCTGTCAGTCAGTATTTCTACTGGGAAACATACAAACCTCCAAGAAGCAGGACCAAAAATTGTGAATGATTTTATTAATAAAGTATTGTTCAAGATATTTTAATCGTATTTTATGCACAATGTCAATTTTATTTTGTGTGCCCTGAGTATGAAAGGGTTAACATTGTAGTGCTGGTTTGGTTAAGATTTTAGAATAGGTGCTATTTGGTGATTGGTAGGTTTTGATTGCTGTTTTTTTTTTAATAAGTGCATTTTGTAATGTAGAATTGTTCTGAAGAAGCCTGGGAGTGTTCTGGGTGAAAGTGCTTAACCTTTTTCATACAATTGTTATTAAACTACTTTGCCTTTCCATTTGGAGTCTCTTTTCTGGACCTTTGGGAAACCTACCCTGTTAAAATCTCTAACAAAGCATTTTCCATCTTCTCTGCCTCAATAGAGGACAAAGCCACTGCCTAAGGGTATCTTGTAGCATAATCTACTAACATTAGGATATACTTTTTCCCTGTGGAACTTGGGGTACTCAGAGGCCCCACAATCTCCATAGCTGCCCTCTGAAATGGCTTCTCAATCACAGACAAAGACATCAAAGGAGCTCTCACCTTGTCTCCTGCATTGCCTACCTTTTGGCACTGCTCACAGGTCCTGCAGTACCCTGTTACATCTCTGGAAATTCCAGGCCAGTAGAAGTTCAGCATAATACGTCTCTTTGTATGTTTTATGTCCATATGACCTGCAAAGGGAATATTATGGTCTATGGCTAGAAGCGCCAGATGGTAGGCTCCAGGCACTAGTAACTGCTGTATTCTCTCAACTTCTAGCCCTCCCTCAGGGGTCCACTCTCTATACAGTAACCCTTTGTCCCAGTATACAGATTCCCCCTTTCCTTGAGAATCAAGTCCCTCACTAGCTGCCTCTCTCAGGCCTTGCAATGTAGGGTCTGAGAGCTGAGCCTGTCTCAACTCTGTCTTTGTAACCCTCCCCAGCTTCCCTTCCACAGGAAGTCTGGTATCCTCTGACAGCGGTGCCTCACTGTCAGCCTGGGTACTACTACTCACCTCTACCCTTGCAGTCCCTCCGTCCAAGGGAACATCAGTATCCACAAGCAGCTGTGGCTCACCTTCAGTCTCACTGCTACAGGGTAGCTCCCTTCCTGAAGTAACCACCTCACCAGTCCCGGCTGCAAGTATGCAGTCTGTCTGGGTATCCCCCAGACTGCCAGACTCACATGCTTGTCTCTAAGCCTGACTATGGGTAACTGCACATGTACATGATACTGCACTATCAAAATCATTCCCTATCAGGACATCTGCAGGGATATCTTCAAACACACCTACTTGCTGGCTTCCTTTTCCACCCTCCCAGTCAAGGTGAACCCTAGTCAAAAGTATTTGGAATGGGATCCCTCCTAAAGCTCTGACTGGAGTATAGATCACCCAGGCAAGCAGTGTTCCTCTGTAACCATTGCAGGCTTCACAATGGTTAGGTCAGAGGCTGCGTCTCTCTTAGAAATGGCCTCTTTGCTATTCACTACGATAGGATAAAACCTCTTGTGGTAGTTTGGTACCCTTGTTGTCTCAAGACAACATACTGTTGGCATTTTGTCTTTCCCACTTGCTGGCTCCCTCACCTTTTGTTCCCCACCTTGTCTCCATGGACATATGTATGCCACATGGCCCCACTGGTTGCATTCAAAACATTTAATCCTAGGTCTTGGACGTGTACCTGGACTAGTGGCTTCCTCTGCTACTGGCAGATTCTGTTGGGACAGTCTGTGCTGCCCACCATGGGTACCTTTAGACCCATGAGCAGTACTGGGTGTCCCTTTCCTGTGCAGGGCTGCCCTGCTTGCAAGGTATAGGTCTCCCTTCTTTCCCATCTCCTCTGAAATAGCACACTGTCTATCAGCTAACCAGATCCTCATGTCCTCAGGCAAAGTGCTAAGGGCTTGTTCCCTTACTAAAAGGTCTGCCAGCCCTTCAAAAGTGGTGACCTGACATCCACTCACCCAGCTATGAAAATAAGTGCTCAGTTCAACAACATATTCACATACATTTTCATCTGCCTTGCGTCTATGCTCACAAAACTTTTTCCTATACATTTCAGGTGTTAGCTTAAAACATTCTAATAAATGTCTTTTTACAGTAGTGTAATCAAAACAGTCAGTGTCATGCATTTTTGCTAAAGAAGTTACATCTTTACCATGGAGTAAGGGGGTCAGGAACCTTACCCAGAGCCCGTGGTCAACTTCATACTGTTTACATACCCGCTCAAACATATGAATGAAGCTATCAAAATTATCCCCCTCTTTAAACTGTGGAAGAAATTTACTGACCTTTTGTGCTTCTGGGGTCCAGTTACTCCCTTCCCCATTACCTCCATGACTCTGGCAAAGAGTCAGTATTTCCCTCTCATGCCTCCTCTGCTGTTCATTTTCCTCAGCTTGTAGACTCCTCATTTTTTCGACTGCCTCTAGTTCCATACACTTGGGCTCCAACTCAAGTCTCTTTAGCTCCAGCTGGATTTTAGGTCCACTGCAGAAAGGTTGAGCTGTCCATTCTCCGAGGATATTGTATCTCCACTGTCAGTCTGATTGTCCTCCAGGCTGTTGTTCTCTGATGCAGTTGTAACCAAGGCTGCAATCAGGTCTGCTTTAGTCAGGTTTCCATGCACCAGTCCCTTAGCCTGGCACATCTCCGCCAGCTGGCTCCTTGTCAGCTTTCCATACTCTTCTGCTGACAAGCTGCCTGCTCACCCTGACTAACACTAAGCTAACAAAAGAAATAAAACAATTGTGATCTGAACTCTGAGTATACACTGCGTGGCTGTTTTAGAGTACAAAACACTTTTAGAGATCACTGTACATAAGCTACAGGAATTCGCTCTACCGCACACAACTACAAGTCAATTAGTATGTGAAGTAGATCCCACCACTGCCAAACACTTGTGAATGACTGTGCCCTGGCCCAGTAATCAAGGAGCCTCAATCCTCACTACTAACACCAGGGAGGTTGCCTCATAGAAGAGGAAAGGATAACTAATACACACAGTAAAGTACAATTTCTCTTAAGTGCACACAGAGATCACAGTCAGTCTGGGGCTGGTTGCTCCCTTGCTCTCCAGGTCCCCAATAAGACTCCCCACTGGCACAGCTATAGGGTCCAGATCTCAGCCTAGCTGGCAAGCTAACTTCCAGTACCCTCTCTGTCCAACCAGGGCTTCGTGTCCCTGCCCAGGTAGCTGACACACCACATACACACTTTGAGAAGAGGTTATACAACCACACAGACCCTCCTGGGAAAAAGGCTAGCACAGGTTCTCCAGCTGTGCCCCTTTACCTAGGCTATACAGTAGTAATTACTGCCACCACCAGCTAATAAATATCAGCTACTCAAAGGCCCTTAAAAGGGTGTCCAATTATTACGGTGCAATATTATTATCCAATGGTAGTATGACTAACAGTCAAGGCTTACTTTAGAGTGGCCTATTACAATAACCTCTATAAATATGCAATGTACTCTAGAGCTTATCTCTACACAAAGCAGCAACAGGTAGAAGGCTTTAAAATATTTAATAATAAATAATTAAAACACAAAACAAAACTACTACACCACAGAGATATCTAAGAGTTCAGAGATCACACAGAAACTTAAAATAATACAGTAAGACAGTTCTGATTTCAAAGAAAAATACCTAATTAATCTTTACTAGTTTTAACTATTTAACTATTCCTACAAGAAATCACAGTGCTAAAACTTACATGTGAGCATAAGGCAGAGTGCTGATAAGTTGGATGTCCAAAGTCAAAATGCTTTCAGTCTCTTGTGAGAAATAGTATTTAAACATTACTAACAAACATGTCTCTAAGGCCCTCCCCAAATTACATATTTTTTGACACTTAGGTTTTCCCAGTATTCACATTGCATCATCTTAACACCTGTTCTGAGTTCTCAGGCCACAAACTGCATTATTTAGCAATCTAACACCTACTCGGAAACTTACAACAATACAAGGCATTTCAAATATACATTCTAGCAGAAACTAGAGCAATAAAGCACCTTCCACATCTAAATTCTGGTCTTAAACTTTAGCCTTAAAATAATGGGCATGAAACCTTCACCCAGCCGCACTGGAGCCGAATTGTAAAACATTAAAGAGATTCATAAGATCTTTTCACCTTAAAATACACATTTGAAATACTTGGCTTGGTTTTCCTTATAGCAGATGGCAATGTTGCAACAATCTTGAAGTTCACATTTTTCAGTGTTTTCTTACATTTAAAAACACAAGCCTGTATTTTACATTTATTTATACAGTTGATTGAATTATGTATCAAATTCTATTTGACTAGGCTGGCAGCCATCGCTCATCTCTCCCCAATCGTCACATCTCTTCCCCCCAGGGAACTCAAGCAAGTTTTTCAAGTGCCCCTTGAGAAACATCGCTTGAGAGTGTCAGGTCTATTTAGGTGTACCTCACCCCATTCCCTGTCTTGAGATCCCATCTGCACTGGCATTGCTACTCCCACTGTGATGCTGCACTGACATATCATATGGTTGCAACCCCAGACTCCATCTTACCAACTTGGCATTTTGCCCATCTCTCCCCAATTGTCACATCAAGTACATCTTTAAGCAGACAAATTTTGAGGTTCTTTCCACCCTTTTCAAGTACATCATGGCTCTCTCTTTGCAAATTAAGCAAGGTCATACAAGATAACCCTGGTGTAAATTTGTGACTACCCATCCAGTCTTCAAGACTAGCCCTAAAGATAGCTAAAGTAACACTTTTATCAGTAGTAGTAACATATTCCATAGGCTAGGAATGCATTAAGTTAGGAACCTATTTCTCAAGTGAGCCTAATTCATTTGTTGGTGTAGATTTGAGTCTTTAGCATGGATGTTTGCAGACCCACTGGTTTTACAAGGAAATAATCTTCTCAAAAGCCGACTTTACACTTCTTAAGACTGAGATGGTATCATTTAAGCCCACAGGGCCAATGGAAACCACATCCCACAATGCTGAATCCTACACAAATGCTTTCTACAGACATCTCCAAGAATGCATGGATCGTACAATCCCAAAGAAAACCAAGACCCTCTCCACCAAAGGAAAACGTCCTGTCTGGTGGACCCCAGCCATAAACAAATTGTATAACAAAAGAAGGAAGCTACTGCAAGACAGAGCAAAATCCCATAAAGGGAAGGCATCTCTGATCAGCACTAGTAGAAAGCTACGTTCTCTCATAAAAACATCCAAGGCCAACTTTGAGAGAAAAATTGCCAAGGACACCAAAGATAACCACAAGGCATTCTTCAGTTATGTTAGAAACCTGGGCGGAAACCCTCAGATATGCTCAGAGTTAGTACACAACGACAAAAAATTTACCGAACCCACAGATATTGCCAACATTCTGGCAGACAGGTTCAGTGCAGATTTCTCCCCTCCCTCACCTCCAAAAGAAGAAATACTTATCCCAGCTGAATTTAACCTCCCTGTCATCTCTGATGTCCAGGTGAGAACTGCTCTCAGCAAAGCAAAAAACACAGCATCAATGGGACCTGATGGTATCCCCGGCTGCGTGATACGTGAACTCCAAGAGGAGCTAAACCCGCATATAAAAATGCTATTTAACATTAGCCTTACTACAGGATATGTACCTGAACACTGGCGTACAGCAACAGTGGTCCCACTCCACAAGGGAAGCTCCACTACAGACCCTGGGAACTACCGCCCCATAAGCTTAACCAGCCTGGTCTGCAAAACTATGGAAAGAATTATTATGGAACTCATAAACAACGTCATTGGGGACCTACAGACACTCGATCCCACCCAGTTCAGCTTTGTAAAGGGCAGATCCTGCCTTTTGAACCTGGTTGACTTTTTCGAAACAGTCACTAGAGCCATTGATGAGGGCAAGGCAGTCCATACAGCCTACCTGGACTTGGCTAAAGCCTTTGACACAATACCCCACTCAGGCATCATAGACAAGCTAAACAGCTTAAATGTAAATCCATATGTCACAAGATGGGTTGCAAACTGGCTAAAGAACAGAACCCATAAAGTCAAAATTGCAGGAGCCATGTCAGACTCAAAGCCAGTCACAAGTGGTGTCCCACAGGGCTCTGTCCTGGGACCCCTCTTGTTCGGCATTTACTTCTCAGATGTGAAAGCAAACATGGGAGGGTTGTGGCTGACAAAGTTCGCAGATGACTGCAAACTAGGCGCCATAGTCGCTACACCAGTTGACACATACATCCTACAGAAAGGCCTCACCGAAATGGACAACTGGTGCCGGAATCATGGCCTTAAACTGAATGCCAAGAAATGTATAGTCATCCCCTTTGGGAAAAACAAAGTACCCACAAATTATCACATAGACAGTAACCCACTGAGTATGGAAAAAGTAATCAGAGACCTGGGGACCCAAGTTGATAGTGACCTCTCATTTGACACCCATGTTGCCAAAGGGGTTAGAAAGACTTTCTACCTTTCCCACCTTATCATGAAGGGGTTCACATCCAGATCAAAGGAAGTCATCATACCCCTATACTCCTCCCTTATCAGGCCCATGATTGAGTACAATGCCCCATTTGGTATGTACCTCACCCGGCACTTGCAGCAGCTGGAGAGACCCCAGAAGTACCTCACCAAGAGGATCAAGGGTCTCCAACATATGTCATATGCTACCAGGCTAAAGAAACTCCAGCTCTATTCAGTAGCATACCGCCTGCTCAGAGGTGATCTGTGCCTGACATACAAGGCTATGTCCAACCAGGAATTGATGGACATGCTCCACCTCAAAAAATCCAAATCCATTAGAACCACGAGAGCCAAAGATTTAAACCTCAGTACAAATATGAATAGAACATGCTGGAGGGACAGATTCATAACTCAGAGGCTTCCCATACTCTGGAACAGAATCCCAGTTCATGTTAGGCAGAGCCCCTCACTGACTCTCTTCAAGAGAAATCTTGACGAGTGGATGGGAGATCGTAGGTTTACCCCGGGGGTCACCCCTGTGTCGCTACTTGACAGAGGCACAGTAAACTAACTTTAATAAGTAAGGGGGTCTTCAATGTGTCACTACTAGACAAAGGCACAGTATTCTAATTTTATTCTGTACACCTTAGTACCACTACATGGGGTGGCGAAAGCCACATCTCTAGGGCTAGGCTTACAAATGCCCCAGGGCAGATAGCCTAGTACTAAACTATGAAACTATGAAACAGGACTGGGTATTTCATGGCTTGAAAAGTGAGACCAGGTCACCTCATAGCAACATGTTGGCTACTGAGCATAAGGAGAACCATGCTAATCTATCAGGGTAGCTGAAGGATTTAAGGCCTTTACATTTTCTGGTTAGACATCTTCAGGGCCTTTCTCATTGAGCAATATGCTTAGATATATACATACTGAAGGGGGCATAGTATTCACTGATGAATCTGATAAGGGAGGTATACAGTGTAGGGTGCCTTCTTTGGTGCTTGAAGTTAGTCCCTTGGAAATTAACTGCACCAGACAGAAAGATTTTCTGGCTGTGGTGAAAACACTATGATCAAATGAGAGAACATTATTCACATAAATCCTTAAATCTCTTATAACCTCATCTGTCTGAAGAAGAATATCAGTTATATCACATAAGCTGGGAAAGACCTTTCTGTCAAATGCTACTATGGATCATAGGAAGTTACTTGGCTATTGGCCCTGAGGCCCTTATAAGCCTAGCCAAGAGTTTAGCCCATGCATAGACAAATCAGCACCCGATGCCTATGTCCAGTAGGGACACGGATGGAATCCCAGGGATGTATTTTCTATTTCCCATCCAGTTATCCAGATTGCACTTAAAAAGGTTTAAAGAGGTACTCTGCTTGACATGGAGAGGGAGTCCATTCCATAGAGGGGGGAGTCTCTGGGACACAAATCTGTCCTGCCAGCAAGTCCTATTGATGTCACAGACCCGGTTGAGGCTATGTGTGTGTGGGTTACTTAAATGGAGCTAGCCTTGAGGATATGCAGCAGTCCCATCAAGGCGGGATCTGAGATCGCCTTGTATGCCAGACAGAGGTCACCTCTGAGGAGTCTGTATGAAACAGAGTACAGAGATAGGGCTTTTAGCCTTTCTGTGTATGGTAGATTTTTGAGGCCTTGGATTCTCCTGGTGAGGAACCTCTGTGGTCTCTCCAGCTGCTGCATGTGCTTTGCAAGGTACATGCCAAATGGGGTGTTGTACTCAATAATGGGCCTTATAAGGGAAGATTACAAGGATGTTATGACCTCCTTGTCCCTGGATGAGATACCATTACTTATGAGGTGGGCCATGTAGAAAGCTTTCCGTACAATGGAAGCAACATGGTGGTCAAAAGTCAGGCTGCTATCAATATGGGTGCCCAAATCCCTCATGACTGACTAGAATGTTATTAATGTGATAATTTGTGGTGACATCTCTCTCCCCAAAGGGGATGATGATGCATTTTTGTTTGTATTCAGCTTGAGGAAATGTTTCTAGCAGCAGTCATTTGTTTGGGTGAGACCCTCTTGGAGGATGTCCACGTCACTAGGGGAATTGATGACAGCTCCCAACTTGCAATTATCTAAAAACTTTGTCAGCCATAGCCCACTGGTTTTGGCCTGTACCTCAGAAAAGTATATCCCAAATAACAGAGGCCCCAAGACCGAACCCTGGGGTACGCCACTCAGTACAGGTCTACTGCTTGAGGTGGCTTCCCCTATTTTGACTAGGTGGGTTTTATCAGTGAGCCAGTTGGCTACCCATCTGTTAACATATAGAGTGATGCCTAGTTGAGAGAGTTTATCTATTATGCCCGAGTGGTGAATAGTGCACTATCTTCCTCTCATCCATGTCTTTGGTGACTGTTTCAAAAATGTCAACCAAATTTAACAGACATGACCTCCTCTTGACGAAGCCAAGCTGTGTAGAATAGAGTGTTTGCAGGTTGCCAAAGTCCTTGTTAATGAGGTCCACGATAATCCATTCCATGGCCTTGCAGATCAGGCTAATTAGGCTGATGAAGCTATAATTTCCCAGATCAGTGGATGCTCCACCTTTGTGTAAAGGGATGACAGTGGCTGTCCTCCACTCAGCTGGGACAAAACTGCTGCTCAGGCTTTGGTTGAATAGGGCACCTAATGGTGCTGCAAGTTCCTGCCTGAGTTCATGTAGGATGCAGCCTGGGATGCTATCAGGTCCCATGAAGGCTGTATTTTTTGCCTTTGAGAGAGCAGTGATGACCTGATCCCTAGATATAAGAGAAAGGGGAAGGTACTGGGAATGTCCTGATTTACTGATGGGGGGACAGAGGGGTGAAATTTTCACTGAATCTGTCAGCCAGCAAGTTTGCTATATCTACGGCATTTGTATATGTGGTGTCCTTGACCATCAGTTCTGAACAGATCTGGTACTACCTTTGAGATTACGGGCATATGTGAAGAAGGCCTTATGATTGTCTCTAGCAGATGTGGTCAATTTGGACTCGAAGTTTGCTTTGGAGAATTTCACTAGTGCTCTTATTTGCTTGTTTAGGCTAAGCAGAGATTGCTTCCAGTTGGGCACCTGCTCCTTCTTGATCCTGGACAGCAATTTTTTTTTGTTTTGTTATGGAGTTTATTTATTGCAGATGTCCACCAGACAGATTTACTCTTCCCTTGCAGAGGATGATTTAGTCCTATCAGGTATTCCTGATTCCATGCATCTATATAAATGTTTGTATAGTAATTTGTTATAGTTTTAGATACTGGTGCCAGTTCCTAGAGGGGGCTGTGAAGCTGTTTACACCATCCCTCAGGAGGCTGTAATCAGCTTTGGAGAAGTTTTTTGATCGACCCTAGCTGGGGGGGGGGGGGTGTTGGGGGAGATGGTGACTTCAAAGTGACCTCTTTATGGTCGGATCTTACAAGGGAGGATGATACTGCAGGGATGCTGCAGTGGGTACTCATGTTGGTTAATAACAATTCCAAGAAAATATCACCTCTTGTGGGGGTATTGACTAGCTGTTCCAAAATATTTGCATTGACAAAATTGAGGAATCTCTGGCATTTGTGTTCTGGCAAGAGTAGTTCTTCCAGTCTATGTTTGGGTAGTTAAAGTCACCCAGGTTCAGGGTAAAGGGTTGAATCTTGATAGATTCAAAGAGGTCTAGACAGGCAGTTGTGGCATCTTGGGTCAGATTTGGGGCCTGGTAGCTATCTATGATTTGTATAGGGCTCTTGTCAATAGTTAACTGCACCTGGAGAGTCTCCTGTGCGTCATACTGTTTGACCAGCCTGGAGGTGTGTATGTCTTTAATATATATTGAAACTCCCACTTCTTTGGCTTTACTACCCACAGTTTGGGGTCTGAATGTATGATAGGATGAGTAACCAGGTAAGGCTGGGGTGCTCTCCTCAGCTTTGAAACCAGGTTTCTGTGACTGCACAGATGTCAGCATTTTCCAGGGTTAGGACTGCTTGCAATGAGTGCATTTTCATGTTTAGACTCCTAGCATTTAACCGCATGACCTTTAGTGCTGTAGTCTTTTTCATTTAGTGTGAGTCTGTTTTTGATGCACCATGTATGGGCATACTTCTTTCCTTGCTGGAGCTGTTTTACGTTGGTGCATGAGCGGATAACCAACCAGTTTGCTGTCATCATGCCAACAGGATAAGATCCAGAGCTGATCCATATGGCAGACCACTAATTAAAAATTTGCATTCAGAGAGGTAACCAGCATTTTCCACAATTTAGGATCTGTTGGAAAACCAATTTGCAATCCAGTGTACTAGGTTGGGATTTACATTAAGCTTGTCTAATTTTTCACTAATACAAGCATGGCTGATAATGTCAAACACCTTGGCCAGATAGAGATAAGCAGTGTGTGCAGAATGACTCCTGTCCACAGCCCTTGTAACATTTGCAAATAAGCTTACTTGGTTCAGTAGACAGGATCTATCCTTTACAAAACCAAACTGATTGGGATCTAAGTCAATTAAGTTGCCTATGTCTGCATAAATGATTTCTGCTATGGTACGTTCTATGGCTTTGCATACAAGGCTAGTGAGGCTGAAGGGTTCATAATTGCCCAGGTCTACAGATTGGCACCACCCTTGTGTATGAAAGTCACAGTGACTGCTCTCCAGGTGTCAGGAGCAAACTCTTAGGTAGGCTGAGGTTGAACAGTTTAAGTAGAGGGTCACATAATGCATATTTGGCACTGATAAGAATACAGTCTATTATGTTATCTGGTCCCATGGAAGTATTATTTTTAGCCAGTGACAGGGATTCTAAGACTTTTTCTAAGGTAATTACAGGGGAAGCTAAATTCTCAAGAATAGTTAGGGAAATGTTGCATAGGTCTTCTACAAGCTGATGTATGTTTGCCTTCATTTCATGGTGGGGTGGTACCACTTGGCTTGACAGAGACGATAACTTAGTGGTCAGACCTAACTAGAGATGAGGCAATGCATGGTAGATACATTTGAGTTTCAGACTTTATTTCCATCAGAAAATGCATGCTAAAACAATTTTTTTAATTCTAGCAGCTTTCTAATTTTATAACAGCAACGTTTAAAATCTGTTCCTATTTTTGAGCCCTTGTCCCCCTTTATTTTAGGCTTTATCCAGATTTCTTGAGCTAGGAGGTTGAGAAGTATGCATACCACTCAACTGCTGCTGCTGCACTGAACGATCGAACAAACTTCTGCTTTCATGCACGCATACATCAACACATGCAGACAGAAACTTAAACACACTTTTCTTTCTTTTTTAATGTTGCTTTTAATTTTATACTCAATAAATAGAAAAAGTGCTTTTTAGTGAGTGTAAAATAATGGCTCGATCGATCTCACTTTCACACACACACACACAAACACACACACACACACTTTTCTATTTTTTTTAAATTTCTGTTTCTTTTAATTTTACACTCACTAAACAGCAAAAATGCTTTTTAGCAAGTATAAAATAATGGTGGCTACTATCTTTGTTAAAGACCGAGCTTCATGGCAAACTCATTTTTAGCAGGCATTACTGTACATTACCATCCTGCTGGAGAATGCTCATTCTCTGATCAGAGTGGCGATGGACAGGTCACCTATTCTCTAAACTCTGGTATAGAAGGAGTGCTGTCACTGCACTGAAACCATGTCTTCGTAATTATATAAATATAAATGTGTTCAAGTTGCAGGAGGGCCTCATGTTCTGGCTTTTCTATTTAGACTCCTAATATTGAATAATGCCAGCTTGATGTTGTCCAAATTTGAGTTTGAGGTTTTTATGTAAGAATGTCCAGTACATGGTCTCTGCAAAAAAATGGCACTAGCCGGTATGCACAAACTCTGGTATGCCAAGATGTAATTCATCCTTGGCCAAACAGGAAGTCTTATCATCCCAAAGTACTTGTACATTTCTGCATTTCTTAATTAGAAAATCATGGATTCAGTCTTTCTTTAGTTTTCTGTTGTATATACAGTTACATTTAAAAGCATGATGCTTCAAGCAACAGGATTTAGATTTACAACAGGACTGGGAACTGAACCCTAATTCCAGACTTTTTCGACAACAATATTGATCAAGACTTAAATTAATTAAAAAGGAACATTATCAACTTCAAACAACTGGTTTTCTGCAGTAATGCCTAATGCTAAGTTATCCTTAGTTGTTTCTTTTTTAAGCACATCTTTTAAATTATCACTTTAATCATAGGCACATACGCATCAATAGAAAAAAACTACAGTAGATATAAAAATTGTACACACCCCTGTTAAAATGCCAGGTTTTTGTGATATAAAAAATGACACCTCAATAAATCATTTCAAAACTTTTCCCGCCTTTAATGTGACCTATAACCTGTACAGTTCAATTGAAAAACAAATAAATCTGTTAGGGGAAAAAAATAAAAAAACGTACAATAAGCTGGTTGCATAATGTGTACACCCTTAAACTAATACTTTGTTGAAGCACCTTTTGATTTAATTACAGCATTCAGTCTTCTTGGGTACATACCTGCCATCAATTAAAGAGACTCTAATTAACCCCAAATAAAGTTCAGCTGTCCTGGTAGGATTTTCCTGACATGTACTCAGTTGCCTGCTACAGTAAGCCACAGAGAGCTTACAAAGCATCAAAGGGATCTCACTGTTGAAAGGTATCATTCAGGAGAAGGGTACAAAAAAATTTCCACAGAATTGCATATACCATGGAACACAGTGAAGACAGTAATCAAAAAGTGGAGAAAATATGGGACAGCAGTGACATTGCAAAGAACTGGATGTCCCTCCAAAATTGATGAAAAGACAAGATGAAAACTGGTCAGGGAGGCTTCCAAGAGATCTGCAGCAACACTGAAGGAGCTGCAGGATTTTCTGGCAAGTACTGGTTGTGTACTACATGTGACAACAATTTCCCGTATTCTCCATATGGTTCTTAGGTTCATAGGTAGGTACTAGGCTATCGGCCCAAGGGCCTACGTAAACCTAGCCAACAAGGTTCCCTGGCTTATGCCACCCAAGAAAGTTACTTTCCTGTGCCACTGTCAAGCAGAGACACAGAAGTGATCCCCGGGGTGTATTTCCTATTTCCCATCCACTCGTCAAGATTTTTCTTGAAGAGTGCTAATGAAGAACTTTGCTTGACATAGATGGGTGGCCTGTTCCAGAGTATGGGAAGTCTCTGGGACAGGAATCTATCCCTCCAGCATGTCCTGTTTATTGTGGTGACAAAGTTTAGGTCCCTAGAGTGTGTAGCTCAGAGGGACTGGGATTTCTTTAGGTGTAGCATTTTCAACAGTTCTGGGTTTGACATAGCTTTATATGTTAGGCAGAGATCACCTCAGAGTAGACGATATGCTACGGAGTAAAGCTGGAGTTTTTTGAGGCGGTCAGTGTAGGGCATTTGTTTGAGGCCAGTAATCCTCTTTGTGAGGTACTTCTGTGGCCTTTCCAGCTGCTGCAGATGTCTTGTGAGGTACATTCCAAAAGGGGCATTGTACTCTATAATGGGTCTAATGAGTGTCGAGTAGAGGGGAACAATGACCTCTTTTTTCCTGGATGAGAACCCTTTTATGATGAGGTGTGCCATGTAGAAGGACTTCCTGACTACTGTGGCGATGTGACTATCAAAGGAGAGACTACTGTCCACCTGGGTCACAAGGTCTCTTTTCACACATTCAGTGTTAAGTAGATTGTTGCCTATGTGGTAGTTCATGGGTACAGAGTTTTTACCAAAGGGGATGACACCACCTTTTGGCATTGAGCTTGAGGCCATGGCTCTGTCACCAGGCATCTGTCTCAGCGAGGCCCTTCTGTAGGATGTCCACATCATTTGTGGACTTGACTATGGCTCCTAGTTTGCAGTCATCTACAAACTTTGTTAGCCAGAGGCCTTCTGTGTTAGCTTGTACTTTAGAGAAGTAGATACCAAACAGGAGAGGTCCCAGACGGAACCCTGTGGTATTCCACTTGTCACGGCTTTGAGGTCAGATTTGGAGTCTGCAACTTTTACAGTGTGGGTTCTGTCAGTGAGCCAGTTGGCAACCCATCTTGTGACATAGGGATTTATACCTAGTTTAGTGAGTTTAGCTATAATTCCAGAATGGGAGATGGTGTTGAAAGCCTTGGCGAGGTCAAGGTAGGCTGTGTGAACCACCTTACCCTCATCTACGGCTTTGGTGACTGCCTCAAAGAAGTCAATCAGGTTCAGGAGGCATGATCTGCCTTTCACAAACCCGAACTGGGTGGGATCCAGAGTTTGGAGGTTACCAATGTCTTTGTTTATGAGTTCCAAGATGATATGTTCCATGGCCTTGGAGACCAGGCTCATCAGGCTAATAGATTGATAGTTCCCAGGATCCGTGGTGGCTCCCCCTTTGTGGAGTGGGATAACTGTTGTTGTGCACCATTCAGTGGGCACAAAGCCTGATGCGAGGCTATTATTGAACATGGTGCTTAAGTGGGGAGCCAGTTCATTCTGAAGTTCATGTAAAACGCAGCCTGGGATGTTGTCCAGTCCCATGGATGCTGTGTTTTGGGCTTTAGAGAGTGCAGCTTTTACCTGCGTAGTTGTGATTACAGGGACTCTGTATTCTTCCTGTATAGATATGGGCCCTTTAGGCGGTGGGGGAGGTAAAGTTAGTACTGAACCTATCTGCCAGGATGTTGGCAATATCAGTTGGTGCTGTAATTTTCATGCAGAGCAGATCTGGGTGTTGCCATCGAGATTCTTGACATAGCTATAGAATGCTTTGTGGTTGTCCTTAGAATTAGTGGTGATTTTGTTGTCATAGCTAGCTTTGGAGGATCTTATAAGGGATCTCAGCTTCTTACTGAGGCTGACCAGGGAGCTCCTCCACTCATGGGATTTTACTGTCTTTTGCAACAGTTTCTTCCTTCTGTTGTACAGTTTGTTTATGGCAGGGGACCACCAGATTGGCTTCCTTTTTTTGGAGGATAGCGTCTTGGTTCTGTTTGGGATAGCATGATCCATGCACTCATGTAAGTGCTTATAGAGTGCATTTGTGTAGGATTCAGCAGTTGTAACTGTATTGTCCATCTGCATGGGTGTCATGAAATTCACCACTTCTGTCTTAAGAAGCATGAAGTTTGCTTTGGAGAAATTTTTTACTGTGGTTTCCTTAATGGGGGGTGGGGGCAGAATGTGGATATCAAGGGTGATTAGCTTATGGTCGGATCGGACCAACGAGGAGTTGACTTCAGGTGTGGAACAGCAGTCACTCATGTTGGTAATGACTAGGTCTAGGATATTGTTGCCCCTGGTGGGCGTGTGAATAAGTTGATCCAGGGCATTGGAGTTTATGAATTCCAGAAAGCGTTGAGCTAAGGAGTTGGTACATGAGTAGTTTTCCCAGTTAATGGTGGGGTAGTTGAAGTCACTCATTATTAGGGTGTTTGGTTGAACCCTAATATTTTCCAGTACATCAAGAAAAGAGGAGTGGGAATCCTGGGGCATGGTGGGGGATCTGTAGCAAGCTACAATTTGGATTGCAGTTTTTCCCAGACTTAGTTGCACTTGGATAACCTCGGATACATTATGCTGAGCAACTAGCCTGGAGGTGTGGATATCCTTAATGAATATGGACACACCTCTGTCTTTGGTGTTTTGGTCCAGGTTACATGGCCGGAAAGTGTGGTATGAGTTATAGCCTGGTAGTGCAGGGGTGCTCTCTGGAGCCTTAAACCAGCTCTCAGTCACTGCACAGATATTGATGTTCTCCATTTTAAGGAGTGCCTCGAGTGAATGCATTTTGAGATTTAGACTTCTAGCATTGAGTAGCATTACCCTCAGTTTTTGCTTGCCTGTTCCTGTTACGGTGATGAATTTGTTATTTGAACCTTGCCTAAAAAAGGCACTATAGGGGCAGCAAGAACCTTAGCCAGTATCCGGAATCCCAGGGGTGACAGGTGCAGGCCATCTGTGGCAAAGCATTGTGGTCTGTCGACCATGTCATCCCAAGCAGACAGATACCGGTCCCCTTAGAATGACACCAGAAGCTTAGCCAATTGTTGAAGTCAATCATTTTGTCCTTGTACTGCGGCATCATTCTGGGCAATGGCAGAATGCTACTCAGGGCTAGGGTCATACCTGCCTGGGCTACAAGACCAGAGAGCTCTTCCATGTCTCTTTTCATGTAGTCCAGGGAGGTACATTTCAGGTCATTTACACCAACATGGACAATGACAGAGTCATATTTGTACTTCTTGTGGAGTGACCTGAGTACGTGGGTTATGTGCGGATCCTGGCACCTGACAGGCAGCTGACAGTAACTTTCTACTTGTTTAGCCTGGTGAGTGGGACATCAGTGTGCCTGACTATAGAGTCACCTATGACTAGTGTGTTGGGTACGTTGTTTTGCCTTATTGGCTGTGGTTGAGTGGCACACTGAGTCTGTGGGCTATGTGTCATTTGGGTTGTGTTGAGGGATGGAGGTTGCTTGCGTTTCTGCTTTGGAGGTCTCTGTTGCTTAGACAGATTATTATTGAGAGCCTCTGCGAATGTTTTTGTGTTACTATGTGTGGATTTTGGTGGTGTAGATTTAGTCAGACTATGTGATGAGTGTGGTGTGGTGTAAATGTTTACCTTTTCCTCATGACTTGATTATGGGGTAGGGTTGCAAACCGGAAGCCTTTTCTTACACAGGAAAACATCCAGGCCCAGCTAAAATTTGCAAAACAATGCATCGTCTCCCAAAAGCATGTGGGAAAATGTGTTATGGTCTGATGAGACCAAGGTTGAACTTTTTGGCCACAATTTCAAAAGGTATGTTTGGCGCAAAAAGACTTGCATCATGAAAAGAACACCATCCTCACAGTGAAGCATGGTGGTGGCAGTATCATGCTCTGGGGTTGCTTTTCTTCAGCTGGAACTGGGGCTTTAGTCAAGGTGGAGAGAATTATGAACAGTTCCAAATACCAGTCACTTTTGGCCTAAGCCTTCAGGCGTCTGCTAGAAAGCAGAAGATGAAGAGGAATTTCACCTTTCAATACGACAATTACCACAAGCGTGCCTGACTATACATCCAAATCAACAAAAGAATGGCTTCACCAGGAGAATATTAAATTTTTGGAATGGCCCAGGCAGGTCCCAGACCTAAATCCAATAGTAAATCTTTAGGGTGACATGAAGAGGGCTATGCACAAGAGATGCCCTTGCAATCTGACAGATTTTGAACGCTTTTGCAAGGAAGAGTGGACAAATATTGCCAAGTGAAGATGTGCCATGCTGATAGACTCCTGCCCAAGAAGACTGAATGCTGTAATTAAATGAAAAGGTGTTTTAACACAGTTTTAGTTTAAGGGTATGTGCACTTATGCAACCAGCTTATTGTACATTTTTTATTTTTTAAATGTTTTCTTCTAACAGTTTTGTTTGTTTTTCAATTGAATTGTACAGGTTGTAGGTCACATTAAAGGTGAGAAAAGTTTTGAAATGATTTATTGAGGTCATATTTTTTTATATCACAAAAAACTGGCATTTTAACAGGGGTGTGTATGCTTTTTATAACCACTGTATATTAACTCACTCTAGTCTATAACACCATTGTTGTATGGTTCCACTTCACACCCATAGCTCCTTATGGTGTCTATCCTTTTTTTAGGCTTGGCTTCTTTAACCAAGTGACTTGTCAGCTAATAATAGGCAGTATTAGAAAGTGCAAAAAAGTATTAACAAAATTATACTGAGATTGTTAATCATGACATCCTGCAGTAGAGAAAATAATCCATTAATTTGTCACTTGTTCTTGTTTTCATATTTATGTTCATATTTTCAAAGCTGAGAGCCCTACATGTTATTGAGGGGTATGGTGTGATATGCCATGGTGGGAGACAGGAAAATTCATTGCCAATGTCCATTTATATCACATTACACCTGCAGTATTAATAGCTGTTTGTTAGTATTTATGAAAATAAACAATATTTATAGATCTACTTAATATTTCAAAAAACAGATGACTTACAAGCTGTTGTAAGACATCAGATGAAACTTTAGATGCTCTTGAAAACTGTCTAATATTTGCACTGTAAATTACTCATCTTTAGAGGTATTCAGCATTATTTATATTGCTAATTATACAATTAAGCATATGTTTTCATATTTCTGTAAATACCTTAATAAGCAAATACTTATAGAGGAATTTCTTGTCTTGTGAAAACTTATGTCTGTTGTACAAAAATGTTCTAACAATTTTATGTCTAGATAGTATGATTTCCAAGATATAACACTTTGTGAAAGTTTAAAAAGAAATATCATTTGGGGTATGAGTGCAATGGGTCTACTTCTAAATTGTGAACTTTAACAAGTTTGAATTGCTTATAGGTTCATACTAGGCTAACTGCCCTTGTGAGCCATTGTAAGCCTAGCCAATTATCCCTTGTGACACTCAAACCCTGCACCTTGTGTTTGTAAGGCAAACACCTTAACCATTAGGCCACCCTCCCAACTATGGTTGAGACCATAAGATCGAACTTATGAAAGTTCGAACCGTTTAAAGGGAGATCACCGTACAGCACGGAACAGTATAATTATCATTTTCCTTGCTGTAGTGCGACCTTGGATCTGGTATATAGCAGGGGGTGTGGGGGGTGCAGGGGGGCTTGCCCTCCTGCAAAAAAAATGTAAAATTGTTTTGTTTTTATTTAAATTTTGAACTTTTGCAAATTTGATCTTATGGTCCCGACCATAAGCAATTTGAACTTGTGATAGTTCGAAATTTAGAAGTAGGCCTGTGTGTAATATAATATATTATAATATTTATGGAAAGACTATGAATGCACAGACTATTATACTTCTTACTGATAACATTGCTATTTGTACAGTTTTAATATTTTTTTATTTACCTTTGTTTATCTTATACTTTTTAAGTTTATTTTTCAGAAAAAGCTCTGGAATGTAAGATACATGTAGGCTGCTAGAGGTGTGACATTCATTCCACACCACATAGGTGTTAATGTGTTAACAGTTTTTCCATTTACATGCATTATACATTATTTATTTATTTGTTTTTTGTTAACCGGGTTGGTCTACTGGGCTGGTGCCCCATTTTCAGTGGAGACCTGAGGAGAAAAGCATCGATGTAAAGAAAAGAGTTACAAAAATCTATAGCAATATTACAATCATTAAAATCAAAGAAATGTAATACAAATATCTACAAAGGTATACAATACATACATATGTAATATAGAAGATGTAATGTGCATAGTATCATGAGGTCATTAAATATGGACAATCAACAATTTAAGTTGGTGGGAAAAAAAGTAAGATTTGTGATTTCGAGGTACTTGGTGGGTTATACTTAGGTCGGGTTGTGATAGGTACTAGATGGAGAGCTGGCCAGGTAACTCTTCAGTTCTTTTAAAAATGTTGGGAGAGTGGATAGAGCGTAGATGATTAGGGAGCTTGTTCCAAGTTTAAGACATAGAGCGTTTGTAAAGTAATTTGCCTATGGATTTATTGGGTCTGTAGGTGTCCTGTAGGTTTTGGTCAGTACTGCGGAGGGATTGAGAGGGTTTGTAAGGGGATAAGAGATTAGACAGGGAGGGGCAATTGGCATGTTTATACAGTATGGAATGTGTAATTTGAAGCTGAGATAGTAGTAGAAGTTGAGGGAATTCAAGCCATCGAAGTTGTTTGAGGGCAAGGCAATGGTGAGATTTATATGGTAGGTTACTAGCAAATCTAGCTATGTGGTTGTATGTCTGATTGAGTTTAGTTAAAAGGTTTGCTTGAAGGTGAATAAGAATAGGGGAGGCATACAGAAGGCAAGGGAGGAGGTAGGCTTGGGCAAGGGAGGTCCTACAAGCAATAGGTAAGAATTCTTTGTTTCTGTACAACAGTCCAAGTTTTTGGTTGGTCTTTTTTATGGACTGTTGTATGTGAATGTCAAATTTCAGTTGATCATCAATAATGACCTCCAACAGTTTGGTATGAGAATATGCATGAATTGTTGTGTTATCTAGGGACGAGATAGAGAATGATGTTCTAAGATTGGCCATTGATTTTGGAAAAAAGAGGAGTAGCTTGTTTTTTTTGGGTTAAGGATAAGTTGGTTATAGATTAGTCAATGTTCAATGGTGTTAAATGGGGTTTGTGTCAGGGAGTGGAGGTCAGAAGGGTTGTTGGCGAGGGTGATAAGAGTAGAGTCGTCAGTGTATTGGATTAGAGTAGATGTACAGCAAGCTGAGTGAAGGTCATTAGTAAAAATATTAAAGAGAAGGGGGCCTAGGATGGATCCTTGGGGAACACCTGTGTTGTTAGGTAAGAAGGGAGAGCAGGTGGATATCCATCTAACAGATTGCTACCGGTTAGTAAGATAGCTAGAGAACCAGCTAATAGTGGAAGCAGAGAGGTTGAGCTGAGTTAGTTTGTTAAGAAGCTTACAATATTACATTACAGTATGCTTTCTTTATTTGCAACTGTCATTCAGTCCAGCATTACATAAAGTGCTCGATTCCTGCCTTGCCTTAAACTTCACTTCTTCTTGTCATTAACAATAGAGTAGCTAGGGTGGGGCAAGAGAGGCAACTTCCTCAGGTTCAAAGTGTTGGGGGCTCCCAATTTCTCTTTCATGCATACCAACTTTTAAAAACTGGCATTGCATTTGTAGTCTAAATATTTGTAGCAAGAAGTTTGCTGTAATAAAAAAATATATTTTTTTAGTAAAATTCATTGCGCTGCAACTCTAACTGTTGCTGCACTGTAGCAAGCGGCTTGCTACAGATAAGTGAAACAAAATGTTTTTTTTTAAGTGAAACCTTAGAGCTGTAGCGCTTTGTGTGGGATATAAATTGTTACAGTTTAAAAGGATTTTTTTTTTATTTTTAACTAAGGAAAGAGTGTTGGGGGAAGGACACATAGACAGAACCTGATTGGCTACTGCATTTCAGGAGCCCCAGGTACTGGATTTTTTTTGCTTTTTTTTTTGTTCTTCTGTTGAAGAGCTAGGGCAGGAGGAGGGGACTGTGTGGTGTAGCTGGTGTAGGTACAGTCTGCAGGAGTATCCTGCAGTTTGCTGAAGTCCCTTTTTTTTTTTTTTGCTATTCACAAAGTAGGGCTACAAAACAAAAGAAATTGATCAGGGACACCAATGAATAAAAAGAGGTTAGCATATCCACCGGGTAGAAAAGACTCTAAAATGGGAACTGCTGGTTTATCCATGGTAGCTACGGAAAGTGTGCCAGACTTTATGGGAGCATCTATACCTGAGGATGAGGATGCCGTTTTTTTAGAGGCCGAGAGTTATCCACGCAGGTCCAAGAAGCTTCTCAGCAGGAGGCCTCAATTGAGGAATGCAGTGGACAATTATTCACCGAGGAGAGGGAATCGACGACATTAATGGACAGATTTTGTAAAAATGATGTAGTTGTTGACTTTAATATATGTTTTGACTTAGGATTTATTGCATTTTATGACTGTAATAGAAGTGTGGTTGAAAGTTGTATGAATGAGGAATTTACGGTTTGTGAGCAACACAGTGAAGAAATTTATGGTTTTTTAGACAGTGATAGACTTCAACAGCGGTCTGAAGGTATTCGTAATGTAATAGAGTTCAACAATGTTGAACATAATGAGTGTGAACTATGTACTAGTTCTGAAATGAATGTTTTATGTAACAGTAATGAATTAGGAGGTGACATTGGTGTTAACGAACAGGAACAGTCTATATTGTCACATTCTACCGAAGGGGAAGAGGAACCTGTAATGAAACATGAAGTGTCAAAAAGTGGGGGATTTACGATATACAACTACACTGACATGGATGTCAGTAAAGCTCATTTTGAATTATTCAGTAAGGGTATCAGCTTTGTTCCGAGCCATAGACTGGATATAACACAGGTATTAGTGAATTTAAAGTTATATACAAGGAAGTTAAATCTCCACCTGTATTTTTCAAACCTAGGGGTGAGGACAGGCAACCCTACCTTTACAGTAGACACAATAGCTATGAAAAGGAAAAGTATTTTCATGCCCCCCACAAATACTGACATCAATGTATTTGAACAAATGGTTGAACGTGATTTTAGAAGATTATGTGCACAACAAAAGCAGACACAGGATAATCTAACTATTGATGAGAGAAAGGTTATTTGTGAATTAACAATGACTAACGACTATAGATGTATGCGCCCTGACAAAGGGGGTGGGATGGTTATCATGAGCAAAATGGACTACAATGGTATTATGATGAAGATGTTAGGTGATGAAGGTACATACAGCAGAGTGTCAAGACATGAAATTAACAGGGCTTACAGTAAGATTGATTTGTACCTTTTGGATGCAATTTATCAAGGGGCTATCAATGAAGATGAATTTGACTACCTTAGTGTCAAATTCCTGAAACTACCTAAACTGTTTGGAATCCCCAAAGTCCACAAGGGTGTTGACCATCTATCTTTTAGACCCATTGTTTCTGCAAGGGGGTCTAAGACGGAACCCATGGCGGCCTTTGTGGACCAATTTTGCAAGAAGGCACTATTGGATACACTGCATATTTTAAAGGATTCCTGGCACTGCCTGGAGAGGCTTAGAGCAGTAAATGAAGTGGACGTAGATTCCTATGGTTTTTTAACCATTGATGTGGTGAATCTTTTTTCAACTATTCCCCACATTGAGGGGTTGGAACTATTTAATGATAGTTTAATGAGTAGTGCAAGTTTTGATTTAGAGAGGCTTAACATATGTTTAGAATTCATGAGATTCATTTTGACAAGCAACTACCTAACATTTGAAGGAGAAACCTACCAACAGATCAAAGGGGTGGCGATGGGGGCCCGTTGTGCCCTGGTTTATGCCAACCTGGTCCTATTGTCATGGGAAAAATGCTACATCCTATCTTCAGTTTTTAGGGAGCATATTTTGATGTACAATAGGTTCCTGGATGACATCTTAATCCTTTGGAAGGGTAGTGAGAGTGATGTCATTGACTTTATGGCATACATCAATCAAACCACTGAGTTCCTTAGATTTACACACACGTGGAATAAAATGTCAACAAATTATTTGGACATTTGTATTTCTAAACAAGAGGGGAAGCTTGTAAGTAACATCTACAGAAAACCAAGTTTTTCTAACTCTATGTTACACTTCAATAGTTGTCACCCCTTCCACCAGAGGAAAGGGGTGATTAAAGGGCAAATGGTCCGACTTTCGAGGTTGGTTAGTAATGATGAATTGTTCAAAAAGGAGATGTATACTTTGATAGGTTTATTTATGGAGAGAGGATATCCCCTGAACTTATTATTGAAAACAAAAAAGGAGATATATAGGAAAAGAAAGACTTTGTATATTCCCATACTCAAGGGTTTGGACAATATGACATTAGTTCAAGGAAAAAACAAGGAAGGGACGGATTTTGAAAAAGACAGTCTTACCTTTGTTTTAAAGTTTAATGACATGGCCAATGAATTTTGCAACAGTATAAGGATTAATTGGGACCACTGTATTAATGAACAAACAAGAAAGTTGTTGGGAGGGAGTCCAAAAATAGTTTTTAGTCGAGGAAATAACATCAAAGATATTTTGGAAAGGGAGAGTAAAAGTCACAGTAGATCTAGGATGAGAAAATGTGGCAATTGCAGTGCTTGTAGGTTCATTGCTGAAGGGAGTTACATATGTGTAGTGGGTTATGGACGTACATTGGCATGCCCTGGTTTATGTAATTGCAACACAAAGAACTGTGTTTACATAGCATCATGTGCCTCCTGTGATGCCTACTACATTGGCATGACTACTCGCAAGTTACGAGAAAGAATTTGTGAGCATATCAGAAATATAAAAAATAGGGATGTGCACAATGCTTTGTATTTGCATAGCAGGGTGTGTGGCAATTTCACCAAATTCTTATTTTTTATTATAGATAGGGTGATGCCCTTTACCCCTGGTGATATTAATAACCGGGTAGCAGTCTTAGAATCTGAGTGGCAGATGAGATTAAATGCCACCAGATTCCCTGGTATAAATGACCATATTTCTTTAAAACCACATTTAAAGTTAAGAGCCAGTATAATATGAAGTGGTTTAAGTTGGCACATTTTATTAGATATTAAATATCAATGCATTGAATTTTTGTTATAGTATATGTATTGTAGTGATTTTATGAACTTCATTGACTAAATTAATTAATGAGTTTATTTATTATGTATTTATTAGAACAGTCAAATAAATTAGGAATATTTTTTGTATTTTTAAACAATTTTGGGTTGGCATTATTGATAAAGGTATGTATATACTTGAATAGAAAGATGGTGACAACAATATGTACCTTCAGACCGAAAAACGTGAATGAATTGCATTAGACAATTTTATCATTTTATTATTTTATTAATTTGTAGTTATATGTATGTATATACTTATAACAACAGCAATAACAATTTTTTAGTTTTTTTCATTATATTTTTTCATTTTTTCATTTTATTTATTTCATTTGTTGTTGCCTTCACTTGTATGAGGGATACTTCTTTAAGGAATTAATGGAACAACTAATTAATCAATTGTGTGAGTCAAGGTGTATGGTTTGGTATTTAAGCATGAATGAATGGATGTTTCAACAGACTCTGATGATACCAGTCTAACTGGTAAAAGCGCTCAGTCTGTGTGTTTTTTCGTTGAAATAAAAGAATTCAACCTTCGTGTGTTGGTGTTCCTGCATCCTGAAATTGCTGTGGTGGATTCCTGTCTCTTTTCACAGTTGTGGATCCTGGTCTTGGTTTCCTATTATTTGGACTGTGTGGTGTAGCTGGTGTAGGTACAGTCTGCAGGAGTATCCTGCAGTTTGCTGAAGTCCCTTTTTTTTTTTTTGCTATTCATTTGAAGAGCTGAGGAGGGTGAGGCACTACTTCATGGGACTAGCACAGAGCACTGGGTTGAGCCAGCTATGCCTCTACTCATGAACATTATGTTGTATGTAAACCAAAAAATATGACACGGTACCACTCAAAACAAAAAAAAAAAGGTATTTGACTCGATGGCACAATAAAGGCTCAGTAGAAACAAGCACAACAACCTTGAGATTAGCGTAATAAATTTTATTTCCACACTTTTCTTTTCCAAACTTCCTCAGAACACACTTCAGTAATGCACAAACACCTTTTTATACTATGCAAGAACAATTAAATAAAATTAAATAATTAGCTACTTAAGTAATCTAATTAAAATACAAAACAGCACACAATGCACTGAATATGAAATTATTATGTGTATCCACTAATAAACATCGAATATGCCCACTAATAAAAATTAAATACGTGTTTACACATTTTCAACCTTCTGTCCCTCAAAAAACACTTTATGTCGATAGATTCATTTAAACCTGTTTTTTTTTTAGCAGCTTCCAATCTAATCTGCCACAAAGTTTCCTTTTTATTCTAAATAATTTCTGAAGTCACCTCCCCTTAAATCCGTTATACCTAGCTCTAAAATAGAAAACAAAAACTTTTTATATTTGGGGCATTCTAAAGAAAGCATTATTCAAATCCCTTGTCTTAATACTACATACATGCTCTCTCACTCATTCTAATAAAGTATGAGTGGTCCTGCCAACATAAAAATCAGTACACCTACTGCATACACTAATATAAACTACCCCCTTAGTTTTACATGCAAAATGTCCAGGTACCTTTAAGGTATACGTTAAATATTGTAACGAAACAAAAGGTCCTTCAAGTATAAATTTACAAAAATTACAGTTGCCACACTTAAACATTCTTATGGTTTTATTCATCTCCAAAACTCTAGGGATATACTTTGTGTGGTCATTTTGTAGTAAACTTTTCAAATTGTACCTATTCTTATAAACAAAGTATGGATTAGTTCCTACTACTTTAAATAATTCTGCATTTCCTTCCAAAATTTTCCAATTTTTTTCAAAAATATTTCTTATTGCCAAACTATCAGTTGTCATATCTAAGGTACAAATAGATCCCATCTTTTCATTAGACTGAACCTTATTGATTACAAAAGGAAACATAAGTATGAGAGGGTACTGATTATACCTTTTATTCCATATATCACTACCCAGTTCCTTAAGGTTTCCCTCATCATATCCCCTATTCCGAAATAATTCTGTAATAGATTCAAATTCCTTAAGGGCAACCTCATCATTTCTGGTCAATCTACTAGCCTGTATATATTGACCTTTTGGGATATTCTTTTTTATAAACACTGCATGATTACTTCTACTATGTAGGTAACTGTTGGTGAAAGTATTTTTCCTATGCACACTACTTTCAAAGCGTTTTAGTTCCATATCCCATTCAAGATGTACATCAAGGAAATTTGCTTTACACCTGCAATCACCCAAAACAAACCTTAAGAAATTGGATTTCTGATTTAAAACTTCAACAAGATGTTTAACTTTTACTTTGTTGCCTTCAATTATAAAAAAATAGGTAATCTACGAACCTTTTATAATAACAAATCTTAAAAGTATTACTTAACTCATTCAACACCATGGTTTCCCACCACCTCATTATTATATTAGCATATGAGGGGGCTGCTGGGGACCCCATATCAACCCCCTTATTTTGCTTATAATATTTACCATTGAATAGAAAAAAATATTGTGTAAAAGAATGTCACTTTTATCACAATAAAATTGATCTTATGCTGGGACATACCTGAATATTTAAACAAAAATTTCCTTACAAAATCCACTCCTTCAGTATGAGGAATAGACGTGAAATGAGGAAGTGCATCCAGGGTAAACAAGACATACCTATTTGAATCAAACACAAAACCTTCCATGAACTACCCGAATTGATCTAAAATGTCCCATGAATCTTTAACATAAGATTTCAGATTTTACACTAAGGGGTTCAAAAATGAATCTATGACCAGGGAAATGCTTTGGTAACAGAACAGGGGGAGGACACAACAGGCCTAAAATGTGGATTAACCAGGTCTTTATGAACTTTAGGGATACCAAACAACACTCTCACTTTAGGCTTATCTACCATGCAAAAAGTATGCATACTTATATCCATGTCATCATTCATCAAGCCATTATATAAAAATGTGTACATTTTCTTATAACTATTTTGGATTTCAGCCATTTGTACTTAGACATAATCACCCTCTTTATTTAAAATGTCCAACATACTGTTATTATATCTATCTGTAGTCATTAACACCAGGCTACCCCCAGTCACTTTTCATAATCCTTAAATTCCTATTGTTTCTCAACTCATTAAGCACCTTTCTCTCATTTGTATTCATACTGCAGTATCACCTTGTGTTATGCTTACTGAGATGTTCCCTCATCTCATTATCACACATACATTCAAAAACATTAAGCATATGGTCATATCTGTTCTTTTTTGCTATTAGGATCAAAGAAATGATAAGCCAATTTATTCTCATAAGCTGTAATGTCTCTCAAAAATGTATTATGCTTCCACATAATAACTGAGTTCTCATGTTTTTCCACTTCTTCCAAAACCAAACTACTTGATCATTGATGCTATCTGTAAACTGTGCACTCATTTCCTGATCCACCTTTAAAATTTCTTCCTTTAAGCTACCCATAATTTTAACACTGTTATCAATTAGCAGTCTCAAGAGTTGTAAACCAGCATTATTAAAAAAGTCTATTAAGATGTTAAAGAATGGATCAGTAGATTTAATGCCATTAGGGCATTTAAAAAATGTAACTCTTTCAGTACTATACACACTTCAATGCATCTCTCAAAATACTTATTTTCAAGGTCTACTGATCCGTAGTTTTTCAACAGTTTGCAAAGCTTATCACACAAGTTTTTATATTCTTCAGACTTAGCCACCATGAACTTATATTTGGACCTAATAAAAGGATTATATTTATTGTCGAAAATCGATCTTACATCTGTGTATTGAGCCAGCTTTTTATCAACTCCACAACCTTTTTTAATTTCTGACCTTCTTGAACTGGTATTATCAAACTCAACCACAGTCTCTCTATCATCTTCCAAACTGGAAAACAGATCTTCCATCACCATACTCTTTGGAACCAGTTGTTTTAAAGTCCTTTGTATATCGGCCATGGAACTTAGCAAAACTTGTAAAAGGCTTGTATCTCCCACAGAAGGTGTGGGATGCACACTAACATCCAATAAGAGATCCGCAGCTGCCTCGGCCATCAGAAACTTCACAAACAACCACAGAAACCAAAAATATGACTCAATACCACTCAAAATGAAACAAAAACAAGGTATCAAACCTGATGGCATAGTAAAGGCTCAGTAGAAGCAAGCACAGCAACCCCGAGATTTTTATTATGCTGTATGTATGGTTCCCACAAATTCCATATATTTCAATGTAATTTGGTCCTTCCCTCTTCTAAAGATCTGCCTTCCAATTCTTTTACCTATTTTACAATACTCAGTAGTACAAATACAGTTGGTTTAGATTTTGATTTATATTTTCTATATTGTTATGTTTATTTAGTCTTAGCAGCCCTAACAGAAGTCATTATAAGCCATACTCCTAAATACTTCATCTTATTGTGACCCCATTAATATGGGTATTACTGAACCAAATCATACATGGGTATATAATGTAATGTTATAGTCTTTGTTGTGTCTTTCCACAACATCAAGATGCCCTTTTATGGGTTTAGCAAGAACAAAATAATATCATCTGCAAAAAAGCCAACTTTTCTTGATTGCTGAACCAATTCTATCCTTGAATTTCTGAGTCCCTTATTTTCTTTGCCAATGGCTCTAAATGTTAAGCAAATATCAAAGGGGATAGAGGACATGATTGCCTGTTTCCTCTGTTTAAACACAACTTATCAGAGATGAACCCTTCCACTTTAATTCCTACCTCTGATCCTTCATATATCCCCCTAATTAATATTATTGTATCAGTGAATACAAATGCTTCTATTGTCCTAATCATAAAATCAGTTTTCTCTGTCACATGCTTTCTCTGTATCAAGACCTACCAACAACAGAGGTATTATCTTACTTTCTGCTTCACTCTAGATCATCATTGCTCTATTAATGTTTTCAAGTGTTTGCCTACTTTCTACAAAACCACATTGACCCTTATCTATCAATTCTCGCAACAGCTTTACCATTCATTTAGCTAGTATATGTATAAATACTATATAATCATAGTTTAAAATTGAAATGGGTCTATGTGAAGCTGGGTCTGATGGGTATTTACCCTCTTTGGGCAATGACTGCACCACAGCTTTCTTCCAAGATGCTAGTGCTTTCCCCCTATTTAAAATACTATTAAACAAAATCTTCCAGACGTATATCACTTTCCTACGTCCTAACTTCCAAACTTCCACAGGCATAATAACTGTTCCTGAAGCCATCCCTGCAGATTGATTGTAAATCACTATTGTTTATCTTCATCTTCCTCTAACCTTGTTATGATTAGGTATTCCATAAAAATTTCCATTTGTAATCTTACTTAGTTTCACATTCTTCTGTTTTATACAAATTTTCATAGAATTTCTGAAATATCTCTGATACCTGTATAGGAATTTTGGTTATTTTCCTTGTCATAGGCTCCCTAAGTTTGGTGACAACCATTTCTAGTTTCTGTTGACCAGGTCTTTGTACCCTCTGGAGTTATTAAATTCTTCTCTCTTGTTAATGCTAACCAAGAGTTCTGCAAATTAATGTAGATGAGACTAGTTCCAAGTTGTGCATGTTAATGCATCTCAGCACAGATGCAGATTTCTAAGGTTACCATTTGGAATATATCTATCTCCAGAAATGCTCTAAAGGGCTGCTGCTGAAATGATAGAAAGACTAGATGATGTAATCAATATAACTGATGATCTTCTAGTAATGGAACTACTAAGTAGGAAATAAGTTGTCACTCATAAAGCTGAAGTAAAATGGAAAGCTGTAATGGGAGAATCACAAACATTTGTATCAGATAAAAAAGTTCATGGATGAACCTTTAGGGAATTTTGATATTTGAGTTTTCTGCTTATAGGACCCAATGTTTCTGGTTATTGGTCTGATTGTTCCATGATATTGCTTTTCATTGTGATGGTGCCCACTCATAATCCATTGCAGATCCTTATCTTAGCCAAGATCATTCCCACGCCACATGCAGTTCTTAATAATTTTATACACTGATAATTTTTTTTTTTACTGACATCTCAAAAGCTACTTGGCTATTATTTAGTTTAGGACAGAATTGCTTAAAAGTTCATGGATATTTGATGAGATTTGTCCATTAAACTCGAATTATAATTTATGACTTGTTCCTTGTCAAAGCTAATGTCTAAGAAAAGTGATAGTTTAAAAAGAGTCTTTGTTTAGCCTAGGCATTGTAGTATTAGCACATCCCTAAATTTGGTCACTAACGGTCCTCTGCAAGTAGCTAAATTTGCTATTGCTGTTTTATGCACATATACAGACACTGTATTCAATACAATGGCTAACAAGTAGTTTCACTCAACTTGAATAATGATGTGGAATAAAAACAGCATGGTAATCCACTTTGATTCCAATATTATATTAAAAAAATATTATTATGATCGCACAACAGATCAAATTACATAATATATGTACGATCATCTGTGTTTTAGTTTGTGAAACTCCACTCTTTCTCTCTGACATTTTCCCCTGTCAAAGAACAGTGAACATTCATGCTTTATAAATCCCTCTACATCCAAATGAACACATTTTGGGAGAGGCAGCATCAATATGCATTCACTGTGAAACAAATAAGAAAGAAAAAATAAAAAAAATATCAACATGTACCAGGCAGTCTTCCAATCCACTCACCTGTCAATCAAAGAGAAGAGGATGGTGAACTGCAGACATCCACAACTTACACAACAGCTTTTGGAGAACTTGGCTGAAAATCTGGACAAAGTTGCAGACAGGTGTTGGTAAGACACAGTTCTGGGCAAGGGTAATGTGTGGCAAAAGATGCACCCATTTTATGATGTGCATATGAGGATTCTTGGGTTCATCATCATCAATCATCATTAACCCCCTTTTCCCATTTTTCTTCATGGGGTTGGGGAATCATGTTAACTGTTGCCATCTCTCTTGATTCAATACCATGCTACTGCCTTCTTTGACACTCATGCCTGACTGTCACAGATCGTCTCTCACACAATCCATCCACCTCTTTGCTGGACATCTTTATTTCCCTTCTTCCTGTCTGTCCCAAATCTTCTACACCAGATTGTCTTCTACTTTTCTGCACATGTCCAAACCACTGTAATCAATTCTCTTTGATCTTTTCTGCAATTGGAGCTACTTTTGCTTCTGCTCTTATGCCCTCATTTCTTCATCTGTCCCACAATGTGCATCCTACCACCCTTCTCAGGCACTGCTTTTCCATCACCTTTAGCTTCCTCATCTACTTTGCCTTTAATTCCCAGGTTTCTCTACCATACAGTAGTAGTGATCACACCACTGTCTTGTACACTTTACTTTTCAGCTTCTTTGGCATTCTTCTATCATAGACTACACCTGAGACTATATGCCAGTTGGCTGCAGACTCTGTGATTCTAGCTTTAACCTCTTCATTCAGACTTCCCTTCTCCTCAACAACCCCTCCCAGATACTTGAAGCTATTAAACGTATTCCATTATCTTCCCTTCTCTCTCAGTTTACACCAAACTATATAGCAACAGAAAAAGCAGCACAGACTGAATATATCATTTGAATATCTGATTCCCCAATTTGCTGCAATTACCACTGTCCTATCTGTGCTTAGTTTTTCCCATGTGCCTTCAGTTTTGCATTCCATTTCCCTATCCTTTGTCGAAGTTCTTCCTCAGAGTCTGTCTGTAATGCCACATTATCTGCATACAGCACTTTTGTTGATCTGTCCCCTCCGACCTGTTTGCTAATGTAGTCCATCACCAGTATGAATAGTATTGGGCTCAGAGCTGAACCCTGGTGCACACCTACTGGGAACCCCTCTGTGAGACCGAACACTGATCATACTTTAGTCATTGGGTCCTTGTACAAACCTTGCACTAATTCTATCAATGTTTCTGGGATTTTGAAACACATGTAGTACTGCCCAAATCAGCTTTCTTTTGTCATATGCTTTCTCCAAGTCTAGGAATGCCCAGTTGGACTCTTTCCTTATCTCTAGCTTCTTCTCAACTGTCTCACTGCAAGCAGTGTGTCAGTTGTACTGCATCCTGATCTGAATCTGAACTGCTCATCTCTCATCTAATTTTCTATTACACTGTGTATCCATTTATCATTCACCCTCTCCAGAACTTTAATGCAATGTGACAGGAGTTTGATGCCTCTGCATTGCTCACAGTTGTGGATGTCCCCAGTGGCGGCCGGTGACTTAAAATCAAAGGGGGGGGGTGCAGGAGACAGCTGAATGGGTTGGGTCAATGGGAAAGGGGAGGAGCTATGCTCAAAACCACAAAAACTGTAACTTTAATTAAATACACTGCCCTGGGTGCCAAACTGTCATTATGAGAGTCCGATCAAGAAAAAAATGAAGTGTAGAAGAAAAAAAATATTTCAGTGCATTGGCTGCATGACAGCTTACTTAATAGCACTCATCTCAAACCACTTCCCCTTGCACTGCAGTTCTAATTATAATTTATATTCAGCTTTATTAAAGTACCAAGTGACATGCTGAAAGAAGCAATCTCTGTGATACCCCCACTTGTAAAAATGTTTCTTATCCAAAAAAGACCTGCTGCCTGACAACTATCAACTTGTTTCATGGGAAAAACATGATCAAAGTAAAAAAATGAAAAGCAAATAAGAAATAAGCTCAAGATACATTACTTAAAGGATTACTGCACAGGTTATGGACCACACATGATAGATTGGCATTCTGTTTAGTTTACAAGTAGAGCCTGTAAAGATGACTGCAAGTCTCCAACAAATGTAATGAGTTTCTTAAAATAATGTAATCCTGTCCTTTATTACAAATACTGTCATATGCATTTCAATACCTAAAGCTTATATGTTATCTAGTTATGTAAATATTCTCTGCATGGCAACAACAAAAAGGCTTTCAATGTTGGCAGTTCTTTAACAGTATGCTCATTAAAGCTTACTTGCATCTTACAATCTCAGACAAGCTTGTCTGATGGTCATTAAAGCATTGTTACTTAAACATAGAGCAATAAATCAACAGCATAAAAATATGACAGAAACCAGAACATTCTGCAAAATCAAGGACAGATGGGTAGGGAAGGTGGCCTAATGGTTAAGGTGTTTGCCTTACAAACACAAGGTGCAGGGTTTGAGTCTCACAAGGGATAATTGGCTAGGCCTAAATGGCTCAGAGGGGCAGTTAACTTAGTACTAATCTATGAACCTATGAAAAGCCACTGTAGCATTTCTGTCTACCTTGGATGGGGGGGATACCCTGCACATTTACACTGCATAACTGCTCCTTGCCTTGGTTGGACACATCCAGAGTCACTACATGGGAGAGTGGGGTGCAGCAAGTATGTCACAATTTGAAATGTCTCTAGCTCACTGTGATGGCCCTGACACATTTGTCATACCTCTCAACCTCAGAGCAAGAAATCTGGACAAAACCATACATAGTAGTAGGACAAAGGCCCAAAAATAAGGACAATTTTTAAATATTGCTCTTATAAACTTATAAAGATAATGGAATAGTAGGTCTTGCATTAGGGTATGAAATCTGAAACTCAAATGTCTGTCATTATTTTCTAACTTTAGTCTTTAATGATTTGCCAAAAAAACATAATTTTATGAAAAATGGACCAAAAATGTGATGCAAAAATATAAAATAGCCACACAATACAGCTGGGAACCTGTCAAAGAAGGGACACTTTTTAATATTAGTACTGCTAACTTGAGCAGCTGACAAAATAAAATAATCTACATACATTTCTGAAATAAAAGTAATCTATAACTCTGATTCATAGGTTCATACTAGTCTATCTGCCCTAGGGCATTTATAAGCCTAGCCAGAGTGTGTTTGGCTTTCACCACCCATTTTAAATTAATTTTGCTATGCCCTTTTTCGAGGTTAGTATACTGTGCCTCTGTCTAACAGTGACACAGAAGTGATACCCGGGGTAAACCTACGATCTCCCATCCACTCATCAAGATTCCTCTTGAAGAGAGTCAATGAGGGACTCTGCCTAACCTGGACTGGGATTTTATTCCAGAGTGAAGGGAGCCTCTGGGTTATGAATCTGTCCCTCCAGCATGTCCTATTTATTTCAGTGCTGAGGTTCAAGTCTCTCGAGCACGTAGCTCGATGGGATTTGGATTTTCTGAGGTGCAGCATGTCCATTAATTCTGGGTTGGACATGGCTTTATACGTCAGGCACAGATCGCCTCTGAGCAGGCGGTATGCCACTGAGTAGAGCTGGAGTTTCTTTAACCAGGCAGCATATGGCATCTGTCTGAGCCCTTTGATCCTCTTGGTGAGGTACTTTTGGGGTCTTTCCAGTTGATGCAGGTGTCTGGTAAGGTCCATCCCAAAAGGGGCATTGTACTCAATTATGGGCCTGATGAGGGATGAGTAAAGAGGCCCAATGACCTCCCCTGATCTAGATGTGAATCCCTTCATGATTAGGTGGGCTATATAAAATGTTTTTCTAACCACTGTGGCCACGTGGTTGTCAAATGAGACATTGCTATCAGCTTGGGTCCCCAGGTCCCTAATTACTTCTTCTGTACTTAATGGATTGCCACCTATGTGGTAATTTGTGGGCACTTTGTTTTTGCCAAAGGGGATGACTATACACTTTTTGATTATTACGGTTATTTATTAATTGTAAACCCTCCACGTTTTCTTCCAAAATTGCCATTTTGCGGAGGGATTATTAGGGGAAGAGCAAAGTTTTGAGCCAAAACTGTGGACAGTTGAAAGGTCTGGATATGCCTAATTCTATAAAGCAATGTATTTGCACGTGCCTCTCAACCTGTTAATGCAGGAAATCTGGACAAGGCCAAATATATTGGGGGAACATATGAACAGTACTAAAAATTGCTCTTGTATAAACTGAGACAGTTTATAGAATAACAGGTCTTGCTTTAGCATGCATTTTTCTGAAGGTTATGAAGTCTGAAACTCAGTGTCTGTCATTATTTAGTGACATTAATTATTAAGTCCTAAATGATTTGCCAGAAAACCACAAATTTTATGAGGAACAAACCAAAAATAAGAAGCAAAAATCTATTCATTCTGTGAAAATCTGGACAGTTGAGAGGTATTGTTCAGCCGGGGCTGTCTTTGAGTTTGTCTCCCTTCCCCCTCACAAAATCATGGTTGAATGGAGCCTCCCCCCCTGCAGCCATTCCAATGAACCATTACTTGGCTATTTCACACCATTTACCATAAACACTAATGTGTATACTGCTTTACTTCTACGATGATTTGGAGTTCATTTGAAAGTTTTATTTTGCATTTTACAGAACAAACACTAAGACATCTGCTAAACAAAGCAATGCAGCTTCACAATGAAAACAGACTTAGCATTAAAACTTCTCTGCCCTTGAAACTCACATTCATTGAAACAGCATTGAAACCCACATTCAAAGAAAATACATTTGGCTAGTGGCAGATAAAGATTAACTTTGGGCTGTTTTCAAATGATAGGCCCCTTGCACACAAAACATACATGTGTTCTGTGATGCACCTTCCTGGTTGCATTAAATTATATTTCTTGTATAATACAGTACAGTTGTTAGAGGATGTTTTAAATGTATTGTTTTGAACATTTTTCCAGTAAACAATGAAATAAAAATGCATGCACCAATAATGTCAATACTGCCCAATTGAGAACATTTCCATCATAAAAGTATACTCAAACTTTTAGAATCCACCAGTATCAGTAAATATGCACAATCTCTGCAGAAGCAAAAGTCATCTACATAATTCCACATTAAAAATATCTGTAACTAAAGAAGAGGTTGCTGCTAGCAAACAACTTTATATTTCATTGTTTCATCTGCAAATAAATTGCCTGTTGCCCTTGAGGACTAAATTGCCTATACTACATTAAAGAAATGGTAAGCTAGTAATACTGCAATAGGGAATGGATGGCAAATAATGGACGGGTTCATAGTTACTAGGTATCTTCACCAAAGAGGACATTCACAAGATGGCAGCATCCACCCCATTTACAACACAGTACAATATCAGCAATGCATATACATACTTTGGGAGTAGAACCCACAGCCTTCTGCATCAAATGTAAATACACTGCCTGTTGTGCTATTAACAATGCAAGCAGTCTCAGCATAAGCAGCACTAAACTTCTCTTCTCCTGCACCTCACAGATCCTTGTAAAATCTACTCGACACTCAGCTGTATCTCTCAACTTTGCAGTGCAGGAAATCTGGAAAAAGCCAAAATGTATTGGGGAGGGACAAAAGCCAGGGACACATTTTAAACATTGTTTGCATAATCTTGAAAAGTTGCTAGAATAAAATGCTGTGTTAGCACCATGCATTTCACTGCCAAGTCTTGAACCAAGGACCCTGTGCTAAACAGAGCAACATACACTATGCCAAATCAGCTGTTTTGTGAAAGAGAGGAAGACTGAAACTTAAATGGCTACCATTTAGTGAATTCAGTTCTCACCATAGAAGTCAACCACTTAGCACAAAACCCCTGGACAAAGCCTGTAATGGGGGAATACAGCCCTCAAACATATTCAGTGAATTCAGTTCTCATCATAGCTCTCAACCTTAGCACAAAAAACCTGGATGAAGCCAGTAATGGGGGAATACAACCCCCAAACATAGTGAATTCAGTTCTCACCATAGCTCTCAACCTTAGCACACAAAACCTGGACGAAGCCAATAATGGAGGAATACAGTCCCAAAAATAGGGACAAATTTCAAATATTCATCTTATAAACTTTGAAAATTGCTAGAATAAAAGGTTTTGTGTTGCCATGTACTCTCTGAAGAATATGAAGTCTGAAATTCAAATGCCTGTCATTTTTATTTATACACTTGTTAACCAGGAAAGTCTGACTTGGAACAAAAGCCAATTTTCAGCAGAGGCCCAGGGAGAAACACTCCAGACACATGTCTTTGTAAGATGAGAGGACACCAGAGCACACCCACACAAATACAGGGAAGACATGCAGACTCCACACAGAAGGTACCCCAGCCAAGAATCAAACCAGAGAACCTGTAGTTGTCAGGCAACAATGTTACCATTGCACCACTGCACTACTGACTGTGTAAAGAAACAAAAATTCAGAAACCACAGATTTTATGAGGAACAGAACAAATATGAGACAAAAATCTGCAATTTTTTTTTACAAATGGTGGTGGGTAGGGAATTCAGGCTCTTGCCACTTGGGCCCAAGTTACAGGGTTCTCTACCCACCACCATGTAGCAACTGGGGCATTTCACACACACACACACACACACGCACACGCACACACACACACACACACACACACACACACACACACACACACACACACACACACACAGACACAGACACAGACACACACACACACACACACACTGTACAATGTAAAATCCATCCATATAAACGACGTGAGAGCAGATGTAAAATGTAAAAGCCTGTGATGTCCTGCAGTAAGCAAGTCCTTCCCACAAGAGCACCAGTCTATGCAGTTACAACTGCATAGACTTCTGGGATATTTGGAGTTGAATATTGTCTTCTTAATCCAGACTGCTGGTGAGACAGTCTGGATTCTGTGCACATGCTCCAGACTGGTTCACCAGCAGTCCGGATATCGGGAAATGCTGCACATGCGCGATGTTCCAGGATTTTATTTTGTTATTTTCTTTTCTTTTTTGTTTAATTTTGTTTATTTACTTTTTTTTTTACAGCTGGGGGGGGGGGCTTCAACCCTGCAGCCAAATAGCACGAGCTGCCCCCGGATGTCCCCTTTGCTCTTGCACACTGACAAGAGCATGATTATTCTCCAGTCATCTGGGATATGCCACTCTCTCCACACTGCTATGAGTATCCTTAGGAGCTATTTCTCCCCTCTCTCAACCAACATCTTTATCATATCTGCTGTGACCTCACCTGAGCCTGTCACTTTCCCTGACTTCATTTTCCTTAGTGTTATTCTTATGTCTACTAAGCTGGGTTTCTCTTCTTCTGCCATCATAGGCTTTGTCTGTGGCAGTACAGCTTCTGTGGGGTTTTCTTTATTCAGAAGCTACTGAAAATACTCCTCCTATTTGCTTTTAATGTCCTGTGGCAGGTGAGTAGGTTGTTGTTGGCATCCCTTATGAAGGGCGTCTGACTATCTTCTTTATCTTTATCTTTCTGTCTTTGCCTTGTAACCTGATATCATTTTTTTGTGCCACCTACTGAGTCACTTTTCAGAAGCTGGTAGAGTGCCTCTGATGCCCTGTTCTTTGCTATTGCAACTCCTTTTTTGGCTTCTTTGTTATCCAGCCAGTATTCCTTCATAGTCTGGTCCATCTTTTCTAGCTTTCACTTTTTTCTGCACTCCTTTCTTTTGATGACTTCCTGGATTTCTGCATTCCACCACCAGCTTTCTTTATGTACCTAATTTCCATACCTGGCTCAGCCACATGTCTGTTCTGTAGTCCTCACATTTTTGAAATGCTGCCATTCTTCTTCAACTCCACATATTTCATCCTATTCTTGAGATTCTAGAGCCCTGAATAATTCCTTGAACTGTTGTGCTTTCTCTCCAGTCAACTACCAGTTATTCAGCCTTATTTCTGTTGACCTTAGAGCCTTCTCTGACCTCTGACCACTTACAGCTGATTGTGGCTTACCCTGTTGGTTGACTGTTTTGCTGAGGATGACTTTGCAATCGATTCTACCCCAGTGCCATTGCTAGGAGGAAGTCCACTGGAGTTGTATGTTGGCCAGTCTTGTATGTGATTTTATGACCGTCTTTCTGAACCTTGTTGGCTATTATCAATCCATTTGCCAGGCATAAGTTTAGAATAGCATCTCTTTCTTTTTTCCTGTTGCCCCACTCATGTGGACCCAGGCAGTCCTCATATCCTGTTCTGTCTGTCCCAATATGTGCATTCAAGTTACCCATTATCTACATCAATTCATGTTGTCCTGCTTTATCTAGTAGGTCCTGCAATTGCTGTCTTAATGCGCTATCACAACCCTCTTATGGGGCATGATTATGAAACATGATTATGAATACTGCCCTACCATTACACCGGAGTTTGATTGCCAAGAGTCTGTCACGAATTCTCATGACATCCCTCACTGCCTTCAGAAGCCTCTCTCTCACCACAGTTCCCACACCATTTCTAGCCTGTTATTCTTCTGAGTAGTAGACTCTGGATCCCAAACCAAGTGCATCTTTGCTGCACTGCCCTTCCATCTTGTCTCATGGATATATAGATTGTCCACTTAAATTAAGTGTAGCAATTCTCCATTCATGTTTGGCAGGCTGACTGGTTGATTGGTTTTACTTTCAGCTTTTGTTCAACAGAGCTATCCCAGGTAACCCAGGTTGGGCAACTAGACACCGGACGGCCAGCAGCTTATTGACCCAAAGCTGCTAAGCTTTATGGCAGACACACACAGGCCAATTGTGGCACAAACACCCTTCCCACCAGGTCCCTGGTGTAGGTTGGAGTAGGCCAGGTTCTCAACCCACTTATCACCAGCAAATACCCATGCCCATTTGGTGACATTAGTTAATGTGACTAAATCATCCAGAGTGATATTTTACACCATTGAGTGGCTAGTCCTGACACGGTGCACAGTTTGTTCTCCTATCTTGAGGATACTGTGCACCACAGCAGATGCCCAAAGTGGTTGGTCTGCACAAATCATCCCCCTGTAGGACACCATGTAGGGTCTGTACTGCTCCCCACAGTTCCATTCATTGGTGAGTTTGAGATGGAAACACTCAGCATGTTTTTATGGAGGTGGGAGGAACCCCACAGAGACACATGGAGAACATACAAACACCAGGCATTGGCCAGAGGTCAGGCTTGAACCTTGTGCTGCTGCCCACAGTTCCATTCATTGGTGAGTATGTAGCAAAAACAGCATGTTTTTATCAATGTGGGAGGAACCCCACAGAGACACAAGGAGAACATACAAACTCCAGGCATTGGCCAGAGGTCAGACTTGAACTTTGTACCTTGTGCATGGGAGATGAAGACCTTTGTCTCTTGGGTTATATACTTTCATCTTCTATAGCTGTTCTTGTTTATATTACTTTGAAACAAAAACAGCTATAGGAGGTACAATACATACTCCAACAGTCATCTCACACACATAAAGCACAAAAACAAAGCAATGGAATAGGGTGTCTACATCCACAGAAAAAAAATGTGATTAAATCAATCTGTAGATTCAGAACTCTCTCCTTGCTCTTTTAAATCCTTTAAATTCTTTCCAATAGACTGCCAAGCTAAACGTCATTTAGTTTAGGGAAAGAAGAACCAGTCTGAGGAAACTAGGAAGCAAAATAGTGACATGTAGCTGGCTGGATCAGCTGCCAGTAAGTGTCAATCATAGCTTATGGATGGGCTGGGTAGTGCAGGATAAGAATTGGGTCTGGCTGTATAAAAATTGAGAGACAGGGTCAGTGTGCCAATTTGCTATTCAAATTAGGATGCACTGCCCAAATCAAGACACCTGAGGCCTTTGGGAAATCAGGACACCTGAGGCCTTTGGGTATGTCCATTTAAATGTGCTATTGCCTAGCTACAAACAACTGCATGTCAATGCCATGCGGTAGACATTCCTTCTAGAAGACTGTCTGAATAAACATCCTATGGAGGCTAGAAACTCATGCATGGTGTCTGTGTTGTTTAAAGAGCATTTTGACAAACATAACACATTATGCCTCTCTCCATCCTTATCTTCCCTCTTGAATGCCTCCATGGATTCCACTTGCACCACTCACTCTGGTAGTCTATTCCCAAGTTCCAGAGCATTCTCTAAGTAGTAGTAATAGTTCTGTAGATCCAGGAACTAGTTAGTCCTCAACTTGCTGCCTGTGTCCCATTCTTCTCTATCTGCCCTTCCTACTCAGATCAGCTACTTCACATCTCCTGCACATGAACGTGTCTGCCCACTTCATTTCCCCTGCCTCATCTATTTTCTAGTGATACGAAATCTATTTCTATAAGATTGATTACATTACTGTTTGCATTTTAGCTACAAAGCAAGAGCTATTCAGCTTATGCAAATAGTTTTCAAGCACATACATACACTAAAATATAAGACTAGTGGTTGTATGACTGCAAATGCATAAAATGAGACATGATATAGTAGGGCATATCAGATTTTGTTAAGGAGTATTTCACCTGCAAAAAGCATCTAAACAACTGGCACTGTGATTTTTGACATAATGGATTTCGTGTGATTTTTATTTATTTACTAGTTAAATCCACTGGACACAAGTACCCTTTTTCAGAGTACTCTCTGGTTAAGTGATTTGCAGAGTGTCGCAGAGAAGACAAAGGCTGAGGGAATCAAACCCTGGAATACAGGAAACAGACTGTTAACAGCTTAGAGTTTTAATCCTCTGTTTTAACTATCAGGCAGTATATTATTTTTTAGTTCTTTCTTATTATAAAGGAATTTGATTGTTAACCAATCACAATCTATTTATGTGTTCAAGAAATGCAAGAACCCCCTTATGAATATAGCCCAAGATAGAATTTCTTGAAATCCAGTCTGAAAACAAAATTAACACACCCCTGTTATGATTGGAGGCCTGGTCATAATTTTCTGTTGTACCTGGAATTTTGTTTTACAGATATTCTGTTTCCTCTTTTAAGTTCTGCATTAATTCTGTGAATGCATGACTGCTGTTTAGCTTTGCTATTATGCTTAGTACATATGCAAGTACAAGTACAAATTGTCACATATAAACTTCATAATAAGAAGGTTATTATTTATTTAATTTGTGAGTATAATAATAGCAGTCCATATATTATATTATGTTTAGTCAGTTAATGAGAGCACTATTGAAGCTTTATATGACACATCTTGGGATAGCAAGCAGTCCATAATAGCATTGATAATAAGTGTAGGGACATACATTAATTTATTCATTCATTCTGCACTTACCTGTAGAATCTAATTTATGACTGGTTGTAGGTAAACCCAGAATTAATGGCAGATGAGTGGACTATTGCTATATTGTTATTTAAAAAAAATACTTACATTTTTAAGTAAAGATATTGTATCTTGGAATTCTTCTCCTAGTAGTCTCTTTTTCATAAGATCATAGAATCATCATAGGAGGTTATTAGGCTGTTGGCCCTAGGGCCTTTACAAGCCTAGCCGTGTCATACCCTTGTTCCCTTATAGACCAGGATATATAGTCTACATTTGCAATGCGAATCTAAGACCAGTACTGGTTGCAGATCTAAGATCAGCACCAGCTGCCACTGTCCAAGAGGGACATAGCTGAAACCCCTGGAGTACATTTACAATTACCTATCCAATTATCCAAGTTACGCTTAAAGAGGGTCATTGAGGAGTTCTGTTTTATGTGAATTGGGAATTTATTTCAGAAGAGTGTCAGCCTCTGGGAGACATATCTGTCTTTCCAGCATGTCCTGTTAATGTCCAGACTAGGTTAAGGTCCCTAGAGCAAGTGACTCTTGTCCCATTTGACCTGCAGATTTACAGCATTTTCATTAAGGCAGTTTGAGAGTGCTCTGTAGGCCAGGCACAAATTGCCTCTAAGCAGTCTGTATGAGACAGAGTACAGTGACAGGGCCTTCAGTCTGTCCATCTAGGTCACGTGTTGCAGACCCTGAATTTTCTTTGTGAGAAACCTCTGAGGTCTCTCCAGCCCCAGGTGTCTGTTAAGGTACATACAGAAAGCAGCATTGTACTCTATTATTGTTCTGAAGAGGGCCGAGTACAGGGGAGTTATAAGCTCCTTAGCATTAGATGCTATGCCCTTACTTATGAGATGTGCAACTTAGAAGGCCTTCCTTCCTTACTATTTTGGACACATGATGATCAAATTTAAGGTAGCTATCAACATGTGTTCCCAAATCTCTCACCACTGGGTTTGAACTTAGGGGGGTATTATTAATATTGTAATTTGCAGGGACTTCTTTGCTGAAGGGGATGATAATGCTTTTTTTTTGCATTGAGTTTAAATCCGTGGCTCTGTCACCAAACATTTATCTATGTGAGCCCATTTTGTAGAATGTTGACATTGTTGGGGGTTTCTATGATTGCACCCAGTCTGCAGTCATCAGTGAACCGGGTAAGCCACAGGCCATCTACTTTTGCCTGGATTTCTAAGAAATAGATTTCAAACAGTAACAGGCCCATCACAGAACCTTGAGGAACACCACTGGTAACTGGTCGGCTGGTAGAGGTGACATCTCCAACAATGATTGTATGCATTCTGTCGGTTGGCAATCCATCTAATGACATATGGGTTAATCCTCAGCTGGGTGAGTTTCTCAATAATGCCTGAGTTGGGGATTGTGTCAAAGGCCTTGGCCAGGTTGAGAGATTCAGTATGTATTGTTTTGCCTTAATCTAGGGCTTTGGTGACACTCTTGAAGAAGTCCACCAGGTTTAATAGGCATGATCTGCCCTTGACAAAGCCAAGCTGAGTTGGGTCAAGAGTTTGAAGGTCTCCTATATCTTTTTTGATGAGGTCCATGATGATGACTCTCTCCATGGCCTTACAGATAAGGCTAGTCAGGCTTATGGGTCTATAGTTCCCAGGATCGGTTGAGGGACCCCCTTTGTGAAAGGGGATTACGGCTGCTGTTTTCCACTCTGCTAGGACAAAGCCAGTTCATAGACTGTGGTCAAATACAGTGTTCATTGGTTTTGACAGGTCTTGATTTAGACTGTTTAGTAAGCAGCCTGGGATGTTATCCAGTCCCATAGAAGCTGTGTTTTTGACCTTGGAGAGTGCAGTTATCACCTGCTCTTTGGTGATATTGGGTAGAGTATTGGTGACAGGTATGCTTAGGGTATGGTTGGTGGGAGCAAGGCAGTGAAGTTTTCACCAAACCTGTCTCCTAGCAGTTTGGCAATGTCTTCAGGTTCAGTATGAGTGGTACCCATCCATCCATCCTCAACCCCTTTTCCCATTTTGCACATGGGGTTGGGGTGTCACTTCCACAGTGACAATCATCTCGAGCCAAGGTTTACACCACCAGGTGGCTAGCCCTGCCACAGTAGTTCATTCACACTACTCAATCACACACACTCACCTACGGCCAATTTAGAGTGTCCAATCTACCCATTCCCTACTAAGTCAGCACAAAGCTGGACCCTCCTTTTTAGATTTTGGACATAGCTAAAGAATGCCTTGTGATTATCCTTAGCTAGGGATGTTAATTTAGTTTCATAATTAGCTTTAGAGGACTTTACAAGATGTGTAATTTGCTTGTTCAAGCTGTGGAGGGTGTTCTTCTGCTGAGACTGTTGTCTAATATTTTTTGACAGAAGTTTATTTCTCTTGTTGTATAACCTATTTATGCTAGATGTCTACCAGGGTGGCTTGTTTTTTCATGAGGACCTTGTTTTGATCCATTCAGGTATGGCTGCGTCTATAAATTTGTATAGGTGTTTATAGAGAGCATTTGTGAACACCTCGGTATAGGAATCATTATTGTCAGTGGTGGCAGGGGGGTTGAAACTATTTATACCATCACTTAAGAGGCTATAGTTTGCTTACGAGAAATTTTTCAACCTTTTTGCTCCTGAAGGGGAGGGGGGGGGTCAGGTACAATCATTACTTTGAACGAGACTGATTTATGATCAGACTTTATCAGCGAGGGTCTCACACATGAGGTGATGCAGTGATTCTCTATGTTGGTGAGTACTAGGTCAAGGACATTAGAAACCCTTGTAGGGGTGCAGACTATCTGTTCCAGAGCATTTGTGTTAACAAAGTTCAGAAACTTTAGAGCAAGTGTGTTTGTGCACATGTATGTATCCCAGTTGATGGAAGGATAGTTAAAGTCACCTAAGACCAGGGTGTTTGTATTGTGAGTGACTCAAGTAGGTCCAGATAGGCAGTATATGTTTTGTGTTTCATGGTGCGGGCCCTGTAGCTAACAATGAAGTGGAGGGGGGGGGGGTATTTCCTATAGTTAGCACGACTTGAAGTAATTCTAGGGAGTGCACTGTTTAACCAGTCTTGAGGTGTATTTAACAAAGATGGATATACCTCTTCCTTTAGTTCTTTCACAATGAATTTGTGGTCTGAATGTGTGGAAGGCATTGTAACCTTGCATATCTAGGGTACTCTCTGTGACCTTGAACTATGTCTCTGTGACTGCACAGATATCAGCATCTTCCAAAGTAAGGACTGCTTCCAGTGAGTGCCGTTTCTGATTTAGAGCAATAAGCAGCATCACCCTGAGTTTGTCTCTGGAAGACAGTTTTACACTGGGAATTTTGTTATGACATTGCCTAAAAGAGGCACTATGGGGGAGTCAAGTATCTTTGCCAGTAACCGAAAGCCAAGACGTGACAGGTGAAGACCATCTCTGGCAAAGCAGTGTGGTCTGTCGACCATATTATCCCAGGCTGACAAATACCGGATCCCCCTGGATTGACACCAGAAGCTGAGCCAATTTTATTGAAGATGATAATTTTCTGTTTGTATTGAGGCATCAACCTGGGTGAAGGTAGAATGCTGCATAAGGCTAGGGACATACCTGTCTGGGACAGATAATCTGAGAGCTCAGTCATATCTCTCTTTATATAGTCCAGTGAGGTATGTCTCAAGTCATTCACTCCAACATGAATTATGACAGTGTCATAACAGTGCTTGTTGTTGAGAGATTTGAGAGCGTGCATAATCTGGTGGATCCTGGCACCTGACAGGCACCTGACCATGACCTTCTCCTTATCCAGCCTGGTGATGAGGACATCTGTGTGTCTCACTATGGAGCTGCCTATGACCAAACATGGTTTAGAGGTATTTTGCCTTAGGGGCTTATTGGGTGAGACACTGATGCATTTGTTTTTGTGTGTAGTGGATGCTGTAGGGACTGTATTGTGTGCAGAAGGTTTGCACTTGCAAGGTCTCTGCTATTTTGGTAAGCTTCTAGTGAGTACCTCCATGTAGGTTGGTTTATGTGTTGTGCTCTTGGTTTGTGGTAGAGATGAAGTGTGTGTGCTGACAGCCTGTCTGATATCTGGTTTGTTGTTATGTGAGATAGAAAGCATTGATTCATAGTATAGGTGCATCTCTCACATATTGCGTTTGTATGTTTTAGGAGTAATAGGTTGTCAGTAAACATGAGGCAATTGCTACATTGCCTCAGGATGCCCATGTCAATCAGGCTGGCTAGAGAAATGGTGGGAAATTGTCATCCATTATGTCTGATGTATTCTGTAATAAGTAGGGGGTGGGCAAGATGGACCAGGTTCTGCTGTAGGACTAGTAAAATCAGCTAATCTATTGGAGGTTAAGGAGTAGAGACCTGAGTTGACTCCTTAAATGCACAGCTGAGCTGCTCTCCGGGCAGCAGTGCACAACTGCATTGTGCAGGGAAGCTTAGGAGGGTTCCCTAGCAGTTATCAAGGGAAAATTTATCTTTCTAAGCATTTGTCTCTATACATGGCAGCGCCAGACATGCTGCTTAAATACAAATGGAATTAAACAGTTTAAACTCAAAATTCCCAATGGTAGACCCCCTAAACTGAGCCCTTTTCCAACAATCCTCAACTCAGATGGGTCCTAGGCTGCACACTTCTGCCACAAGGATGCAGGAAGGCCTTCCTAATCAGTAAATGCCAAACAGTCTAGATTCAGCAGATCTGAATCTAGCCTAAGCTATGAGATACAGTAGACCCATGTTTTTAAAGTGCAGAAAAACCAATAAAACAGCAACAGCAACAATAAAATATAACAAAATGTAAGCAGAAAACAATTTCAAAAAGTGCAGTGCGAGCTTTAGATATACTTATTTTTGGAAGTTCTCAGTGGATGCTTTGGATTTAGTTTAGATTCTCTCCAGGTCTCAGGCTAAGTTGCCAAACTCGGAGCAAGAATAGCATTGACAATAAATGTAGGGAAACACATTAATTCATTCATTCATTCTGCACCTACCTGTATAATCTAATTTATGACTGGGTGTGGGTAAACCCAGAATTAATGACAGACATGAGTGGACTATTGCTGCTATGTACTATTGTTATTTAAAAAAATACTTATATTTTTAAGTAATGATATTGTATCTTGGAATTCCTTCTGCTAGTAGTCTCTTTTCTCTTTGTTGTCCTTGCCTGACAATGGCTTCTTAATGTGTAGGACATGCTGATGCTTGCACATTAACAATAGGTTCAGTGTAGTTTGTGCCTCTTTTTTTCCTTATTGGGATTCAAGAATGTACATGCATTCTACTGTTTATATGAGGATGCCAGTAGATGTCTGATATTTCAGTAATGAGTTTAAAGTATTTTTTAACATTTTGCAAACTTCCTTTGTTCTTCGTTTGTTATATCTGTCTGTGGGTAGGGTGGAGGTTTGTTTTCCACCCTTTTGATGTACAGATTTGTTTACTCCACTTAGAGTTAAGAACATGGCAGCATTAGTTTTTGTTTTTAATTGCTACAGCTGGCTGGACTTGCTGTGGTGGGTTTCTGGATTTACAGTGTGCAGGCTGATTGCTTTCTCCAATAAGTGTGCACAGTTTTGAATAATAACTAGCTTTCATTACATAATTCAAGGTTGCAAGGGAGCCAAAACCTACTGCAGCTCTCAGTGGACACAAATTAGAAAAGCGATTCATAGATGTGGTGCCAGTCCATTGAAGGATAGACACACACATGCATAAACAAACTCACTTACTCACACATGACATGCACATTTATGGTTAATTTGGAGGATTACAGCTTCAGCTGCAGTATATCATTGTGAAGTGAGGAAAGCAGAGTACACATCAGGAACTCACATGAATGTAGGTAGACTATATGCAGAAGGTACCCCACCAACAAACTCACATGAATGTAGATAGACTACATGCAGAAGGTACCCCACTAATGAACTCACATGAATGTAGGTAGACTACACACAGAAGGTACCCTACTAATGAACTCACATGAATGTAGGTAGACTACATGCAGAAGGTTCTCCACTAATGAACTCACATGAATGTAGGTAGACTACATGCAGAAGGTACCCCACCAACAAACTCACATGAATGTAGGTAGAGTAAACGCAGAAGGTACCCCACCAACAAACTCACATGAATGTAGGTAGACTACACAAGGAAGGTACTCCACTAACGAACTAACATGAATATAGTTAGACTACATGCAGAAGGTACCCCATCAATGAACTCACATGAATGTAGGTAGACTACATGCAGAAGGTACCCCACCAAAGAACTCACATGAATGTAGGTAGACTACACGCAGAAGGTAACCCACCAACGAAACAAACTTGACAAGCCCAGTGCCATATGTCAACGATGCATATCTCTGCACTTCTGTGCTGACTAGGTGTATGAATATCCCTATTAAAACATTAAGTGAGTCAAAGTCAATCATGTGAGTGCCTTATTCCTTAGCCACCTGTTTGCTAACTTTGGTATATAATCTGAATACAATGAATTACAATGAAATGCTTGAAAAAGAATTAATATGTCAGTTATCAAAAATTAGGAATGCATATTGTTACATACAAATGTCAGAAAAACAAAATACCAGGACAGGAATAGTCATACAAAGGCTATATAAAGTACTGAACATCAGAGTGCTGTATGTACCACACAGTCAGAATTTCAATGACTGCCTCAAGGCACCTTAACCATTGAGAAGCAAGGAAAAAGAAATGTGATATCACTGCTTCAACCATGGATAATAAGGTCATAGATAACACACTGGAAACCTGAACTAAATAATAGTTGTTATAAAATGGAAGCTGAAAACTGACTTGTAAGTTAAAGTCTGGATACCTTACACCTGGAAAAGATTTTTGTTGTATCAGAAACACCTGACATTATGAACATAACTGACTACAATATGATAATGTTACAAAATGGCTTATTGGAATGCTGACTCACGCAAAATGGCCTCATGCCACAGATACATGGAACCCTGACGACAACCCAGATGAAGTAGGTTGATTATCAGTCATGTACTGGAAGAGCTGATGGGGTGGCTGGGAAATGAGTGGCCATTGCTGTTTCACCTAAACATATCCTGCGGTAGTGTACATGAGTGCATGTGCATGTGTGATGTGAATTAATATTCTGCTATGTGATTCCCACATGACAGAGACTGAGGACTTTAGTGGGATGTGTCAGCTTCCTAGGGCTGCCAGTGAAGGACTGATGTTTGCATGTGTTACTTCTCAGCAATGTACAGAATAAGCTCCATGACCTGAAGCAGTTGTAGACACGCACACAGAGAATTTAGGTACATTCATTAAAAAATCTAATCCATTTACCATAATGACCCATCATCACCTGACACTTATTCCTTCCTGGATGGCTGTGACTTGCCAAGACAGGAGGATAAATGGGTCAATGGGTGGTGGGGGAGGAGTGGTATGGTCATATGAGGGCCAAAACAAATATTATAAACAAAAAATAATTAATATTGCTTATACATAATCATAACTAATGCAGTGAATGACAAACCCCTCGTTGCTATTTAGGCAGAATGCTATACAAACAGTACTGGTGTCTCAGACTAAGTAATTATTGCACATGCATAAGATAAATACAGTTTATTTACCAAATGATGTGACATTAATTAGATGGGGATTGTGTTTCATATAAGATTTACCTGAATTTTTGCTTTTCTATTCTGTTGATGTTGATATGTCACATCAAGGATATATTCTTCACTTAACTGCTTTCAGTCTAATATGGCATTTTGAAGAAAGTAAAAACCAAGGGTGATAAGAAAGCTTTAAGGAACATAATTTGACCACAGTCATGATAAACTGATATAATTTATATGCATACATGCATGATAACAGCCGTGGATAATTGCTGTTGGTTTTGAATTCACTTTAAGAATGACTGAATATTACAGACAGCAATATTATTCATGTCCCAGAACCCTTCATTGTTTTCTAATAGCAGCTGGCTAAATGATGTATGAGTAATGAACTGGAAACATAAATCGAATGATAGTTTTCATCAGAGTGCATATTAGTTATGGATTGTTACACACGTCCCAGTTCACTCTTATTAATTGCATTGTGTATCGTTAAAACAGCGCTGAAGCATTGAGTATGAACTAATGTTAGTAGTATGGAAACATGATTTTAGTGGCCTGGAACCACTCTACTGTGATCTATTTAACTATATTTTAGTAATTAATGGTGTAATACTTCAGTGTTACCATAAATGTATATGTGGTTTTTCATATCCAGATGTCACACTAGGCACTAAATGGATTAGTAATACACTGACCTAAGTTATTACTGGAAAGCTAATTGTGATGAATTCCCAGGCTGCCAAATGGTACAACCAGTACAATAATGTGAGGAAGTGGGGACAGTGTACTCACTTCAGATCAGCTGGATGCACACATTTTATTCAGTAGCAAACTGCATCATTCAATTAAATGGCCCGTGTGTGGCTCAAGGTTTGTTGGTGGTTGCTGAGAACACATTTCCTTATTTTATGTTATATGTGCAGGTGTTGTGGCTTGGCTCAAGGTTTGTTGGTGGTTGCTGAGAACAGATTTCCTTATTTTATGTTATATGTGACGGTGTTGTGGCTCGGCTCAAGGTTTGTTGGTGGTTGCTGAGAACACATTTCCTTATTTTATATTATATATGGACATGTGAGTAGCCAGATTGCTGCTTAATTCTTAACTGTGTCAGTGACTGTTGTATAATTATTTATACTTGTGATGAAGCCAAACCAGTTAAATTCTCCAGCTCATATAAAATTAAATAAATATGGCCACCACATTGAGCAGATATTACCTGCAATACTTTACATTTTTTTTAGAACAAATATTATGCTGTTTTTTTCTTTAATAACTTGTCATTAAAAAGAAGGAAATGTATACGTAAGGGTGTAACTATAGACAGAGCAGGCAGAGTGCCTACAGTACCTACTACTAGTTCTGGCAACATTGAAGGCCCAGATTAGGCTCATAATATGTATCATTAACAAAAGTGAGAGCCTGTGTGCATCTCTGAAACTTGTTATTGTGAAATTACCCCTTTCCACCTTGTGTTCTCAGCTAAATCATGCCTCCATGAAATCTGGAGCATTTGAATAGCGGTATCTGTTATGCAATATCAGAAAATATGATGTATATGATGGATCAGGACAACGCTTTAACAATGTGCGTGTGCGTGTGTGTGTGTGTGTGTGTGTGTGTGTGTGTGTGTGTGTGTGTGTGTGTGTGTGTGTGTGTGTGTGTGTTTGTCTGTGTGCATGCGTGTGTCCTTCTACATGTGGTGTTATCCCACCCTTACACTAGACTACACAGTATCCATCCATTATCACCACGTGTGACTCTGCTCATTTAAGTAGTAAAAGTGTAATTTTTCACACAAATTAAATCAATCCATCAGAGAGACCAGAATGTTTTATCAAGCTGGCTATGATACCACACTGAAATCCTTGTGGGGATATGCTTGGGTTAATCAGAAGATTTCATATGTTGACAAATGCTAACAATTTGCTAAAATCTTTTCAAACTGTGATTGAGAATGCCCCTTTAGTTAGGGCTAAATATTCACATGCTGTGAGACCCTCTTGAAGGAAGAAAGTTATCAACATGAACTATGGAAAAAACGTTGGCAGTGAAGATAATTTAAAAATGATCCTTCTTATAGAAATACATTTCATTAATGCAAAGTGACCAAAATATTAACTAAAGATACTTGTACAAGAAAACATTTCTTATGAAAAGACATCAACAACTAATACCTTTATTGATGGGAAGACTTTCGTTAACTATGTTAAATCAATGGGTAAGAACCTCAACTGTGTAATCTAGTATTCAATAGATGTTCTGTGAATCAGTTGATGAAATGGCTAATATATTTGGGGAAATTTTTAGAGCTGTTTTATTGGAACCATACAAGATTTAACTGATGTATGCTCAAGTATATCTGAATGTTTATTGGAGGAAGTTTTCAGAGACCTAAGTGGTAACTCCGCTACAGGTCTTGATGATATTTCACAGCAATACTGGTCCAGTAATTTTGGTCCTTGTTATTTATCAAGCCACTGGGGCACCATTTTTCAAGTTTGATGAAACATTTTGAAAAATTATTTCATGATTAACCTAATGTGTATTTTGGGGAGGTTTGAAAAGATATCATGAACATTAATTTCCCCAAATCTTGTTGAAAACAGTTGTCTTATTCAATATGGTTGCCTGGCTTGGATACTCTTGTGTTTTAATTTTATTACGTTTATATACTTTCATCCTTGAAGTGGTTGATCAAGGTATTTCAATTTATTTTGATTTAACAAATGCTTTTGATAGCATCCCTCACAATGTGATTGTTTATCAGCTAAAGACTTTTAACATCAGCCCTTTCATTCTAATTGGACCACTAACATTCCTAAATATGGTTGATTATGTGCTTTTATGTGAATATCTCTTTTAGGATAAATTGATGAGTAGCATGTGACCTGTTGATTAAGGTATTTAATGGAGGTTAATTTAATCTGGGTATTATCTGATGAAGCAGTTTAATCTGCAAAAGTGTTCATTCTTGTGTGTGTAATAAAAGTTTCAAAGAGCTGGAGCAGTCTGCCATTCTTGAGTTTGCTTGTATTTTTGGAATTATATATTTTGTTACTTTTTGTGGACCTGAGCTTTGGATAAGGGTCATGGTTGCCTGTGTTTTTTGCTGTTTCTGGAACTTTTAAAAATAGTCTGAAATTAAATTACCTGGTCTAAGTCATAAAGATTGTATCTTACAGTTCTGATTGCAGCCAGAGATGAAATGTCTGTGAAAATCAGGACTAGGAATCCTACTGTATTAGGGTGGAAGTTTTGAAATGGTTTTATAGCTGCCAGATGTTATAACATCTCAGCAAAGCTCTATCTGTGTGTTTGGTAACACCTATGTGCTAAATTCTGGTTCAGTTTCTAGTGAAGGGGGCTAGTGTGGGAACCAGAGTCAGATGACCAGATATATCTGATGTCATTCTGTAATCTAGCACTGAAATACTTTAATACTAGATGAGACAAAAGTCTCAGGGCAGTCTGTTTTTGAAACCTGTCCAAGAAGGAAGACCACTCATCCACTTCATCTTGCCTTGCTTTAGTAAGTAACCAAAGAATATTAATTCTTTTGATCAGTCAGTAAAATATAGTGAGAGTAGTTAAGTACTTTTTTCTGTATCTGTGTGAATCTATCCATCTGTGTTACTTTTACTATTTCCTGTGATTGAAACTCTGGTGTTTATTGTCAATAGATAGTATTTTCATGTTCTTTTATTATTTATTATTAAATATATTTAAACTTTTCATTGCAGCTGGTCTTTTAGAGAATATTTTAACCTTTGAGAGTACTTATATGTATTTGCTGACACTGTGGTCACTCCTGAAAGCCTTGCTGCATTGGGCAAACACTACCATTTGTATTAGTATTAATTTTACTAAGTATAATTGGGTACCCTTGTAAGAGCCTTAGTGTAGATGGCTTTGGGGTGTTCTGCTGGCAGTACCTACCTTATAGTCTGGGCAAAGGCAACAAAGCTAGTAAATCTGTTCCAGCCTTTCCCAAGTGTGTGTGTGTGTGTGTGTGTGTGTGTGTGTGTGTGTGTGTGTGTGAAAATCAAATCTCAAAGAGTGTGTGTGTCAGCTACTTGGAGCAGGGACACAGAACACTGGTTTCACAGAGAGGGTGATGGAGGACTTGGCTTGGAACATTCAGCTGAGGACTCAACTATACAGATGTTCCAGTGCGGAGTCTTATTGGGAGCCTGGAGAGAGAGGGAAACCCAGCCCCTGGACTGAGTGTGTTCTCTGTGTGCTCTTAAGGAGAATTGCGCTTGGGGCAGAGAGCTGTATCTGGAAATACTGTGTGTATCTATTTTTGTTCCAAGTGAATGCCCCTCACCGGTGTCAGTGGTGAGGATTCAGGCTTCTTGATTACTGACCCAGAGCAGGGATGTCACATATTGGCAAGCAGTGGTGTGGATATTAATGGAACATCTGTAGCCTGTAGGCAGTTGTCACTGAAGGTGTGTGTACTCTCAGTAGACACAAGGTAAGCAGACAGAGTTTCATTTTCACAGAAGTTTTATTTATTTTTTTGTTAGTTTAGTTTAGTCAGGGAAAGGCAAAGATGTCAGCAGAGGATTATGGCAAGCTGACAAAGAACCAGTTAGCCGAGGTGTGCAAAGCCAAAGGACTGGTGCATGTTAACTACATTAAAGAGATAATGATTTCAGACTTAATCACAGCTGCAGAATGAACCAGTAGCCAGGAGGACAACCGGTCTGGTGTTGGGGATGTGCAGTCTTCAGAAACAAGACAATTCACCTTTTCTTCAGAGGACTTAAAAATCCACGTGGAGTTAAAGAAACTTGAAATGGAGGCTGAAGAAAAGGAGAAGCAGTGTCAGCAGGAACTGGAGACCAAACATTTGGCGTTGGAGTCAGAGGAGAGACTGCAGCATTTGGAGACTGAAAAGAAACTGCGAAGTATGGAGACTGAAGAAAATGAGAGACTGTGGCATTTGGAAATTGAATAAAATGAGACACTGTGCCATTTTGACCCTGAAGAAAAGGAGAAGCAGTGCCACCTCAAGGAGGAGAAGTTGACCCTTCGCCAGGGTCATGGAGGTAATGGGGAAGGGAATACCCAGACCCCAGAAGCAGTAAAGGTCAGTAAATTCTTCCACAATTTGTAGAGTGGGATGACTTTGATAGTTTTTTTCATATATTTGAAAGCATATGTAAACAGTATAATGTTGACCAAGAACTCTGGGTATGGTTCCTGACTCCCTTTCTCCATGGTAAAGCTGCAACTGCTGTTTCTAAATTGTCTGATACTGATTGTTTAAACTATAATAGAGTGAAACAATATTCATTGAACTGTTATACATTAACACCTGAAGCTTACAGAAAAAAAAATTTGTGACCATAGACACAAGGCAATGAATGTGTATATATTGCTGAGTTAAACACTTTTTTTCATAGGTGGGTGACTGGGTGTCAGGTCACCACTTTTGAAAGACTGGCAGACCTTTTGTAAAAGGAACAAGCTCTTAGTACTTTGCCTGAGGACATGAGAATCTGGTTGGCAGACCAGGAGTGTAACTCTGCAGATGAGCTGGTGAGAAAAAGGGATCTCTACTTAGCAAGCAGAGCATCACTGCACAAGAAAGGGATACCCCCGTGCTGCACATGGATATAAGGGAACCCGTGGTAGGCAGCCTAAGTTACTCCAACAGAGTCTACCAGTAACAAGGGAAGCCACTAGTTCAGGTACACAGCCAGGATCAGGGGTTAGATGTTTTAAATGTAACCAGAGGGGCCATGTAGCCCACAAATGTCCATTGAATCAAGATGGGAAACAAAAGGTGAGGGAGCCAGCAAGTGGGAATAACAGTGTGCCAGTAATAAGTTGTCTGTAAACAACAGGTCTGCCAAACTACCACCGGAGTTTGTATCCTATCTTAGTGGATGGAAGACAGACAACTGCTAAGAGAGACACAGCCTCTGACATAACCATTGTGAAGCCTGCAGTGGCTAAAGAGGAGCAGTACTTGCTTGGGATGTCCACTTCAATCAGAGATTTAGGAGGGATACCTTTGGCAAGGGTTCACTTTGACTGGGAGGGTGGAAAAGGATGCAAGCAGGTAGCTGTGTTTGAGGATATTCCTGCAGATGTCTTGATAGGGAATGATTTTGATAATGCAGCACCTCATGTGCGTGCAGTTACATGCAGTCAGGGTTGGAGACAGACATGTAGGTCTGGTGGGCTGGTAAGACCCAGACAGACCCCACACCTGAAGCTGGGGCTGGTGATATGGCTATTTCAGGGAGAGAACTACCCTGTAGCAGTGAGCCTGAAGCTGAGCCAGAGCTGCTGGTAGATATTGATGTTCCCATGAACAGAGTGACTGCAAGGACAGAGGTGAGTGGTAGTACCCAGGCTGACAGTGAGGCACCGCTGTCAGAAGATACTAGGGATCCTGTGGAAGGGAATTTGGGAGGAGTTACAAAGACAGAGTTGAGACAGGCTCAGCTTTTGGATAATACTTTATGAGGCTTGAGGGAGGTAGCTAAAGAGACACCTGATGCTCATGGAAAAGGGAGGTCTGTAATCTGAAACAAAGGATTACTGTATAGAGAGTGGACCCCTGAGGGAGGGCTAGAGGGGGAGGTAATACAGAAGTTGGTAGTGGCCAGAGCCTACCATTTAGCACTTCTAGCCATAGCCCATGGCATTCCTTTTTGCAGGTCATATGGGCATAAAGCATACCAAGAGACATATTATGCAGAACTTTTATTGGCCTGGTATTGCAAAGGATGTATCAGAGTAATGCAGGGCCTGTGAACAGTGTCAAAAGGTAGGCAAGGCAGAGGGCAAGGTCAAGACTCTGTTGCTGCTTTTGCCTGCGAGTGAGGAGCCATTTTGGAGGGTAGCTATAGATATTTTGGGGCCTCTGAATACCCCAAGTTCCACAGGGAAGAAGTATATCCTGGTGGTAGTGGATTATGCTACTAGATACCCTGAAGTGGTGGCTTTGTCCTCCATTGAAGTAGAGAAGGTGGCAAATGCTTTGTTAGAGATTTTCAGCATAGTAGGTTTCTCGAGAAAATACTGACTGACAATTTCATGTCAAACCTGCTGGCTTGTCTGTGGAAACGTTGTGGGGTGAAGCACCTAAAGACCACCCCTACCATCCCCAGGCTAATGGTCTTGTTGAGAGGTTAAACTCTGCACTAAAGACCATGCTATGGGCATTTGTAGACCAATTTAAGAGAGAGAGAGTGGGACAAATATTTGCCTCATCTATTGTTTGAATACAGAGAGGTATCCCAGGAATCTACAGGTTTTTCACCATTTGAGTTGCTGTATGGGCATAGGGTGTGGGGGCCTTTAGATTTGATTCATGATGAGTGAGAGGGTGACTGTGAATCCCACAAGGAGTCTGTTGTGGCATATGTCCTGAACCTCAGGGCAAGGTCCAGGACCTCCCTGACATACTGAGGCTCATGGGCTTGGCCCAGGAGAACCTGGCATGAGCTCAACAGCAGAAAAAGGTCTAGTATGACAGGAATGCTCAAGCCTGACAGTATGCTGTGGTAAGCCAGTTATGGTGCCCATTTCTGTCAGACACAATAAGCTGCAGCAGCTTGGGATGGACCCTTTGAAGTAGTAAGAAAGGTCAGTAATGTTAATTACATGGTAAACCTACTAGGCAGGTGGCAGAGACACAAAATGTACTATGTTAACATAATGAAGCCTCTGCATATCAGGGAGGTCTTGGGCAGATTGCAAAGATCGGGGTTGACTATTAAGCCCAGTAAGTGTCACATTGGTATGGCAGAGATCTGTTATCTAGGACATAGAGTGGGGAGTGGTAAGATTAGGCCAGAACCTGCCAAAGTGAAGGCTGTTCAGGCCTGGCTTACCCTTGTTACCAAAAAGCAGGTGAGGACATTCTTGATGACAGTGGGGTACTATAGAAAGTTTGTTCCCAATTATAGTACAGTAGCTGCTCCCCTCACAGATCTGACAAAGAAAAGCAGGCCAGATAAGACAGTGTGGCTCCCAGCCTGCGAACAGGCTTTAGGAGGACTCCCTGTGTTAGCCAGTCCGATTGGAGCAAGGCTAATGCAGACTGACTCTCAAGACAGGGTATAAGTTAATGTATTCCCAGACAGTCCCATTTCTCTCAAAAAACATTTTTCCAGGGTCACTTGAAAAATTAGCTTCAGTCTTCAAGGGGGGGGGGGGGCAGATGTGACGCTTCTATATTACAGCATTGAATGGGCTGTTAACTGAATGTTCTTTTATTGACACATATTACGCAAAATACAAAAACCCCGAATGGCCACAAAAGTTAATTTTTTCCCAGGGGAAAAAAAATCGCTTGGCCAATACAAAAAAAAAAAAAAATTCAAACCATACCACACCCCCCCATGTGGGAGGCTGTGCCACCCACACCCCCCCTAACGAAATATACAAACTCTGAGATCGCACTACAGTGGAGGAAAGGGCAAATTCCCGATGACGGCCAAGTGATTGTTTTCCTCTGGGAAAAAAATTTGCTTTTGTGGCCGTTCAGGGTTTTTGTATTTCGCTTAGTATGTGTTGATAAAAAGGCGTTCAGTTAACAGTCCATTTGGTGCCATAATATAGACCCGGATGTGATGATGTGAGGTATTGCTAACTTTGCGAGGGAGAATAGGGCAGTGCATGTGTAACATATGCCAGCATAGTTAGCTGGAATTTTGTAAATAATTTTGTGTCATTTGACTATCACAATGGCTTGCATAGATGCTTGTCTTAAAAATGTATCAACAGTGTTTTTATAGCTGATTAAATGTTTATGTTTAAATAAAGAATTCTGGAAGGGAAGAGTAGAGTTTTTTGAAATTGTTCTATAATTTTTAAATACTGCAACAGATCTTAGCAAGCTCTGAATGTGTATTGTATCACAGTAAAAATTATCAAATGTGAAGTCATTACATAACCAGCACTGAGAGGATGGAACTCACCCAGCAGCTTGTTTGTTTTGTTTTCTTTGGAACTTGATATAAAAATCTATGACAGTTATTACAGTTCAGTTAGTTGAGTTCAGTTGGAAGCTCATCACCTTGCCTTGTGGAAGTAGTGAGTGAGTGAGTGAGTGAGTGAGTGTGTGTGTGTGTGTGTGTGTGTGTGTGTGTGTGTGTGTGTGTGTGTGTGTGTGTGTGTGTGTGAAACTCAAATACCCAGGTCTGGGTGTGTCAGCTATTTGGAACTGGGATACAGTACTCCAAAGTGAGTCTAGTTTGGGATCTGAAGAGACAGAGAGTCCAGTCCCAGTGGAGCGTGTTCCCTGTGTGCTCTTGGGGGAAATTGTGTTTGATGCTGAGAGCTGCATTTGAAAATACTGTGTAAATTAATTCCTGTTTCTAGTGATCATCTTTCACAGGTGTCAGTGGTGAGGATTGAGGCTCCTTGATTGCTGGCTCAGGGTTAAGAGAGGCTGTCACAATACTACCTTTCCCATTGTGTTTTGTAGCCCTGATTTGGTGGGCAGCTCCCTCTACACTCTTCTGTCCATTTCCACGGTTTCTGTTGCTGTAGTGAAACCTCTGCCATCCATAACATTTTCCCTTTCATGGAACATTTCTGTGCACATATATTGCTGTACCTTAGCATCAACATTATTTTCCCATCTGTGTATGTGGACTTGTTATGACTACCAGACATAACTACTGTATATTAATGTTTACCTCAGCAGCTCACACTTTAATCTGTCTGCTAGGTGATCTAACAGGATCTGGTCATACATCTGTGCTGTGGCCATGACAAGGAGCAGCATGTCAGTCATAACAGTCTGGCTGCATACATAGGTAATAAGCAATGCAGCTCATCACATGCACAATGTAATTAGAGCTGGGGTGGCCTCAGTCAAGCATGTGGTGTTTCTGAATTCCCAGGATAATGTGAACACTAGATTCACGGTGATGTTGTATTGTATTGGCTCACCAGATCACAGTAGCAAGCACCACCCAAACGCCACCCAACACCTAGCAACAGGTTGACATCAAACAGTAGTAATGAATAAACATTGTCATGTGTTTCTTGGCCACATGAATATTCAAGTGAACAAAGCCTTGTATATGATGTGTTTTATTTCTTATTAACTTGGCAACTGTGTCTACGTGATATTTTATCAAGTCATTTAGTAGCTAACTCCACCTGTCCCTTTGCTTTTGCAAGGGGGCAAGCTCCCTGCACCCCCCACACCGCCCGCTACTTCAATATACCAACTCCCAGATCGTACTACATTGAGGAAGAGGGTAAACAAAGACTGCACAAAGAATATTCCTGCTATCACAGGCATTTTCATATTCTATCCCTCTTCCTGGAGGAACAAGCAAAAGTCAGATGTGTTTATCAGCAATCAATGTATGCATGATGTCAATGGCAAATTTGCACTGAATGTCAATCTTGCTTCATTTGTGTAGCACATCAGAGGCATTATTGGGCTTGTTTATCACTCTGGCCACGCCCATTCCTGCTTGAAACGGCCAGTGAACCAGGACTTGTTATGAACATACAACATTGCAAGATTTGCTATAGAAGATACTGATACTGGGAAAGATTTAAAGCAAAAGAAGAAGGTGGTGGCAGAGGCAAAGACAGAAGGACAGCATTACAGAAGTAATGAATGCAGTAAAAAGCAGTTCTTGACAAACAAACCTGGTGTGCTAAAGTCCTTGCAGTGGCAAACAGTCAAATTTGACTAAATTGACTAAACAACAGCAACCACAAGGAATTTAACTGCACTTCTGAAACTACCTAGGTTTTGTTAACAGCAATTCATCTGTTAGACATAGATATTTGCACTGTCCATGTCACTGACAGAGATATGTTCAAATATACAGCATTTTCAGTGACACTATCTTTGTAGCTCATTTGGTGTACATGCACAGGCCTTATTGTGGCCTCCTGATTCTAACTCTCATTTATCCCCACTAAATCTGGTCAGCATGTTAAAACAGGCAAGTGTCAAACACAGAGGAAACAAATCTATACAAACAAACAAACAATGACAAATAAATGTTAAGACTTTGACTCCCAGAGCTGAAAGATACTGCTCTGAGGTGCTGAGTGAAAAATGACCTTCCCAGTCTCACCTCAAAGTTGTAATACAGTACAAAATTCAATACTGTCATGTTTCACAAACATGAGGATCATAACCAGCTATCCTGAAGCCAACATGAGAAACATTCCGGCACTAATATCATAGTTCACAGATATTCAAGTTTCCAGACTGGATATCCTTAACTTATCCTTAACACTGACTCCACTTCAGATTTGTAGAAGCATGTGAAATAGTGACACGAAACACAAGATTCACAAATGTGCTCGTTTCAGAATAAAACATCAGCTAAGGTACTGAGACATGCTATTTTTAGATAGTGGCTGTATTTTCCTTTACTTGCAGTGCTAAAATTTTAGCCCTATATTTTAACAGACTGGAAGACCCAATTTTTGGAAAAGAGTCTACGACTGAAAACACTGTAGATGAAATTTTATATATATATATATATATATATATATATATATATATATATATATATATATAAAACAGTACAAAACCTGAACACTATAATCATAGCTGGTAACCTTTTCTTAAAGAAGCTAGATTCTCTTGGTTGTAAATGTTATTTAAGGCAGGGTTTAAAAGAAAAACATTTGTTCACAGCATATCCTATTCATAGTTTGGATACCCCCTTTATAACTGGATACTGAAGCTAAAGTTTAGAATACTATACTCGTTCTGTAGGACTGTATAATTAAATGACATAAAATAAGCACACCAAATGAATGTTGTGAGGTAGAATTGTTCATAATGACTTAGTAACAGTGATCTGTGTTATACTAGATACATAATTATTGTCTTTAGGCATACCAAATGACAGTGTAGTACCAGTTATGTTGCTTCGGCTGGATTTGTGTTTTCTGCTGGAAATGAATGAAACTTTGTATGTAAAGTTCTTTAAAGAACAGTGAAAGTCTAGGACTACCATAAGCCATGAATTATGAACAGAAACTGTTTTTTTTTTTGATACTGTTGCCTCAGTGAGTCCTGCATTTATTCCCTTCGCCAGCTCTGCTTGTTTGCTTGCTTCATGAGTTCCCTCTGTCATTGCCACAATAATGTGACCGTAATTAATCCTTCCAGTAGTATTTTTTGTTCTTAGGGTTCACATGGAACATCTGTACTCAAGACTGAAAATCCCTTGGATAAGGTGAGGCTGCAGTTTGCACACTTGTTTCTTGCAGGAACCCAAGCACAATATTATACAGGGTTTGGGTGCTCTCTAGTGGTGTTAAGTGACATTGCAATGAAATAAACCCATTGCTGGAACAAACAATAAATGACGTATTTTAAAACAAATGAATATGCATTACTTTTACATAACACTTTATGAATTCTTCTTGCAGTCGGATATTATAGACATGCAGATTTATCATGATTAAGTTTTATCAAATATTATGAGTTTGTAGCTTTGCCATAATTAAGTTTTGAAGGTGATTTGTAGTAAAAGTCAATTATACCCTTGAAATAATTTCTGCATCTCTCTTCCTTGCATCCTTTCACTGGATATTAATAAATATTTCCCTTCCTACTCTTTTATCATCCTCCTGGTCTTACCCATTCCATCATTGAACCATTTCATACCCTTAGCTAGCATCTGATTACGGTCTTCCTCTTTTCTGACCTCACAATTATTTTTGCAGTAGACTTAATTTGACTTTTCTGATATATTTTTCTGACTTTTTGTGGTATCCTCATCTTTTTTATATTTTGTTTCAGACAAGTTTCGGTTACAAGTGTGATGTGAGGGGAATGGAGGGCAATCCACACTTGGACCTCTGGGAGTTTGTTCTAATGTTTCTGAAGTTATGGCTACAAAGATGCAGGTTATTGGTTTGAGAGGCTGGGCCTAATGAGCAGGGTGTAGTAGTAGTGGTAGTCTGACAAGCATTTTGTAAATGATGAAGGGGCCTGTGGTAGCTTTTAATCTTTTGTGATGGATGCAGGGGACCCGGGTTTGGATGTATATCTCCAGAGAGGTTAAGAGAATCAGGGAGGTTGTTTAAGTTTAATTGTTTGTTTTATAGCAAGCCTGTAGAGAATAAGGTTCATAGCTTCACAGGTAAGTACTAGGTTAGCTGCCCTTGAGGGCCATTTTAAGCCTAGCTAATTTCCCTTTTTGGGCTCGAAATAACTTATCCCATTTGGTTATAGATTTGGCCTTACCGATCCCATGGTTGATAATTATATATTACTCCTAATGAGAATAACTGGGATCATACCATACATAATTTGAGGGGACCCATGCATGAGATAAAGCATCTAGAAGCTGCATCTATCCATTAATGGTACAGGGGGGAGTCCTCAAGTAAATTTTCTGTTTCCCATCCATAGATTTAAGTTGCACTTGAAAATGGACAGGGAAGAACTTTAATGTGTTTGGGGAGTCTGTTTCATAGCAGTGCTGTTATCTGCGAAATATACGTGTCCCTCCAAACTGTTATACTGAATATTTCTGATGCCATTTGACTTGCTGATGTGTGATAAAGCCGTCAGTAATTGGTCGGAGGATGTCTTGTATGCCAGACACAAGTCACCTCTTAGCAGTCTGTATGATACAGAATATAGTGACAGGGCTTTGAGTTGGTGCATGTAGGGATACAGAATATAGTAGGAGATGTTATTTTGGCCTTTGTATCCTTTTAGTAAGGTATCTCTGTGGGCATTCCAGTTGTTGCATGTGTCTAGGCAGATACATGTCAAAGGTGGCATTATATTCAGTGACTGGGCTAATGAGGGCTGAGTAAAGGGGGGCAATAACATCCCTAGTCTAGACATAATCTCTAGACACATCAGTTATCCATTTTGTAAAATGGGAGGAACAAAGACCTGTGTGGTAGCAAAGCACCACTGTGCATTTTGGTAGCTACAAAGAAATATGAAGAAATAAACCCAAATTTATTTAAGTGGCTAAATGCCATAGATACAAAATGATCAAAAAAAAAAAGAAAATTACAGAAGAAAGGGTTGGAGCAACGGTATAGAATGTATACTAGTCAAAGGCGTACAAAAGTCCTGGAAGATCAAGGGTGCTTCAAAACATTACCTTGGAAAAGTTTGAAAACTGGCAAACTTTATAAAGGTGATATGCCACAAACCTTTCATGGAAAGGACACAAAGTAGAATGACTTTAAATACCTACAACATTTTCTACAATAGACAGCTGGACAAAGTCAACTACAACTATGATCTTCACCATATTTCTCAAAAGCAGCTGTTCCACTAATAACGCAAGCAAACACCTGTGAATACATTACCTGTCACGCAATCTTGTGGCTTATTGCTTTAGGGGTAAGATTATCACTTTTGGGTGCAAGAAGGCCCAGTCAAATTTTGGATGAGTACTTATCTTCAAGGCTTGCTTTCTAGGACAAAGTGCCTGTTAGACACTTGTGTGCATGTATGCCTGCTTTTTGTCTGGGTTGCACTGAGGTGTGTAACAGCATTCCTGTTCCAGGAAAGTGACAAATACGTTTTTACATTTTGTAGCATTTGAATGATTTGTCTGCATTTTATTGTTCTGCTTCTGCAAAGCTTCTATGTAGGGATACTAAAGAATTTGTGTTGTAAGATTAGGAAGTTTACTGATGTTCTGGTGATCACTTACCCCAGGTGGAATACAATATTATGTAGCCAGTTTCTGACAGCCAGACAGATACTCTAGTGCTGTTTTTTAAATTACTTCAGGCACGATGAAGAAACACAAAATAATGGATAAAACATATGATACCCTTTTGCAGAATTAATGTACAGGTATCTCCCAGTAAAGTCATAGAAGTTTCATGCCAGTGTATTAAACAATCAAGCACAAGCTGGGAAACAAAATCTGGCTACCACCTTTATATTATTTTTACACCGAGTATAAAACAAGTTAAATAAAATTTAAAAAGTAGCAAAACTACAGCAACAGTAGTAGTTACAAGGACTTGCCATTTTATTTTCACATCACTAAGCACAGCTTAAAAAGCCCAAAACACACACACACACACACACACACACACACACACACACACACACACACACACACACACACACACACACACACACACACACACACACACACACACACACACACACACACACACACACACACACACACACACACACACACACACACACACACACACACACACACACACACACACACACACACACACACACACACACACACTATAGAAATGAGAGGAGAGAAAGAACTGGCATGAGAGCCAACACACATACCATTCGGTTGTCAATAGAGTTCCTTCAAAGTACTATGACAAATGCCATTCATCACATTTTGCTATACTACTATGTTAATAGGCCAAATGAACCATAGTAAAGCCTCAATGATAACTGCATGTGGGATTCCAGAATCAGAAAAAGATGCACTCTTATCTGTAGAAATCTCTGCCACAACACTTTCTAAGACCAATGGATAAATGAGCCATCAAGGACCCACCACCACTATCTTGACTATGAAGCAAAAGGTGTAGTTTGGTTTGAAAAGTGATTAATTGATAAGCTGATTAGACTAGGTATGATATTGAAATGATAAGGATTTTGATTTTGAGTTAGAGAACCTGATGCTTAAAAGTGGAGTTGTTGGACTTATTGATGAAAGGTGTTAGGTATATGAGTAATAGAAGAGGGGATATGATAAGATGTAGCCAGAGGAACATTTTGATAGGTAAAGGGACAAGTGTGGGAAGTTATAAATGCATGGACAATTGTAGTGTATGGTAGGAATTAGGACAAAAATGTAGGGGATATGATGGGGTAGCTGAGGGGTTGTGGTATATGGTGTGACTGTTAAGGGGAGATTAGTAAAAACTGCAAGTTGAGGGTTTGAGTATGAGTTTGATTGAAGATGAAAGCCAAAAGACTCATTGGTATTTGCTAAGGAACTCATTTATACCTTTGCTTTGCCTACTTCTTCAGGCAAGAAAAGGAAAATAATTCCCTCTCTTTCTGTCTTTGATTTTCAGTCAAAAGTGCACGCAGTGCAGGAGGATGGTTGTACTTCAGGAATTTCTTTCCAATCTGAACTTTCTGATTCTGAGGAAAATATGGTTTCTGATTTCTCTCTTGAAGATTTATCTTTTTCTGGGACTTTATGAAAGATGAAAGAGATTTTTCAGTTGGAGCAGAATGAACCTCCTATTGCACAGAAAATGTTTTATGATTTGTTAAAGTGGGATATGCCTAAGTTATCATCTGTTTCTCCTGTTTTACCTGCATTAGAGAATGTCTTTCTCTCTGCTACTAGTTTGCCTGGCATTCCACCTCCTGTTGCCAGGCAGTCTGACAGGTTATGCAAGGTACCTCAGACTCATACGTATTTGTTTTCTAAACCTAAATCAGATATGGCAGTGATTTGTTTATCCAAAACTGCTTCTATTTAACAGATTGCTAACTCTATGGAAAATAAAGTGTATTCTTCTGCAATGTTAATCTTCAGAATTTTAAACTGTCCAGTTTATATGTTAAAATATTTACTTCAACATTTATTGTTAAATGTTAAACTGGTGGTGCAGTGGTGCAGCGGTTGTATTGTCACCTCACAGCAAGAGGTCCTCCAGTTCAATTCTCAGCTGGGGTGCCTTCTGTGCAGAGTCTGCATGTCCTCCCTGCATTCATGTGGGTTTTCTGCGGGTGCTCTGGTTTCCTCCCATGTTACAAAAACATGCATCTGGAGCATTTCTCCTCAGGCATCTGCTGAAAATTGGCTTTGTTCCAAGTTGAACTTTCCCTGTAAACAAATATTCAATAAATAAACAAACGTTAAATAAGTACAATAAAAATTGTTTATATTTTCTCTACTGAGATAAAAGCATTGTTTTAATACATTGTTAATATCTGCTTCTCATGTCACAAAGAATGTTTTAAAGTGCGCTTGTGATGCTTCTGCTGCTACCCCCCAGAACCAGTACATCTGGGTCATTGATAAGAGGCTATGCTTGACTTCATTTTAAAAACATTCCTGTAGATGAAAAGGCTGAAATTTAAATTTTCCCATAGAGGAGTGTGTCCAAGATGGTTAACTGAGAGCGGCAACTGATGAAAGCTCTGTGACTGAAAACTTTTATTTGACAGAAAATATAATCAAAAATTAAAATCTGGAGATACTTGTTTGCTAATTTTATTAACTTATAGTCAGAGAAAAGACTTACAGCTTTATGTTCTTCAAAAACTGTAATTTTCCTGTCAGAATTTCAGCTGCTTGGTTAAGAGAGAATAGACTTCAACATGAGTCACTCAAGAACTGGTACTCAGGATTCTTGTGTTAAAAAACATACAGACACTAATATCTACTATGGTGGATGTATTACTTAAAATGGACAAACTGGATACCAAAAGAGAAAGTTTCAAAGAAGAGTCCAAAAAGAAGATGAGAGATTTGGATATTTAGAAACCCTTATAAAACAACAAAGTGCAGAAATCGGCAGTATGACAGAAGCTTTAAATGATTATGAATGGAGAGTAACTGATGGTGAGCTTCAGACTGAATTTCTTTTAAAACAAATAAGTGGATAATAGATAAAGTTGATTTAGAAAATATACTAAGACAAAATAACATTAGAAGTTATAGTATATCTGAAAAGTATGAGGGAGACAATGTAATAAACTTCTTAACAACCTGCTTGCATAAAACATTAAATCTACCTGAAACTGTATCTTTGGAATTAAAAGCCCACATAGATCCCTGAGAGCACTTTTGAAGAAGGAAAACTCACCACCACATTCAATTATAGTTAAGTCCAGCTTAGAAAAAGATCAAATATTAAAAACAGCATAGTCCATCCCACCTATTAAAATAGGTCCATATGTAATCAGATTTGACAGTGATTATTCTAGTAAAGTTATGAGTAAAAGAAAATCCTGCTTACCACTGGTTAAAGAACTTTAAAAGAACAATATTAAAGCCACTTTGGTGTTTCCTGCAAAGATCAAATTATTTCTTTCTGAAGGAACTAAAATATTTGACACGCTGGAGGAAGGAATCCACATTTAACAAAAATAAAATCCTTAATAATACGAAGAAGAGACAGAGTGAGTTGAATTCCTGGAAAACTACTTCTAAAATTAAAATGCTTAAAAACAAGTGACTTCTACTCTCTGATAGTAGGACTTTTATTTTTTGAAACAATATATTTACCCTTTAAGTAAAAGATTTGTATTGGTCTTTAAGCTTCAAAATATGTGTAAATATGTGACATAAATGGATTCACAAACAATAACTATAGTAGACAAACCAAATAATGTGGCAAGTAGATACCTATAAAACTTTAGTTGTTAAGCACTTTCATTTCACAATTAAGAACTTCTTCAGAACATTTTATACAAACATACACCTATTTAAATACACCTGGATAAGCCATGTGATCAAAAAACAGCCAATAATATACTAGATGTTAAAACCCTTAATAATAAATATAAAAAAAAACACAATAAAAATAGTGAAAATATTCAAATAATTAATATGCCTCATAATATTTTAATCTAAGCAAAGAAATTATGGAACATGCCTCATTAAGCCCAGGACTGTTCATAGTATCCAGTATTAACTGCCAACTATGCTCCACTCTGTCCAAGTGCTCACTAATAATATGTCCCTGAGGATCAGCCTTAATCTGTTATAAAATCAAAAAGTTAAAACTATGTGTGGGGAAACTCTGTTATGTGTTTATATAACGCATTAGTCCCTTTCCTGTAACTTTTTCAATAATATTAATGAATATTCCACTTCCTGTATCCCTGTATCTGTAAAAGACAAACAACAAAAAGTATTTTGGAGTTTTTTGGCAGTTGGAAATTGAACTCAGTTCCTACGTTCAAAGAATTTTCAAATGTAATAGCAATATTATGTAAAACTGAAAAGAAGTGATCAGAATAACATCTATAAATCATACTAAGAATTTTAGTGGTTGGAATAGCCTTGGAATGTTACTGTTGAAATACCAAGATTTTTAATGTGTTAATTGTATACGATTACCTTGATGATTCAACATATTCCTAACATTATAGAACAGTATGTCATGTGGAATTTCTCCCTTTCTGTGTATATATTTTAAATATGTTAAATAATAAATTTTCTTAAAAATAAATAAATAAATTAATTAATTCTCCCACAGACAAGAAAGTTCTGTTTGGCCCTTCTGCAGCTGAGGTATTCAAATGTATGACACAAGGGGAAAGGTAATTAAAGGAGTTACTAAAACTTCTCAAACCTCCATTTTAAGTGAAATAAAGCATTACCTTCTTCCTCAGCTCCCATTCTCAATAAACAGTTCAATTAGCACGCTGCCGTCAAACAGGATTTTAAAAAGCAATGGTAAAGAGGCTCCAAAAAGAAAGGAAAACCCTCCAAAAATCAGCATGCCTATTTGCCTGTTCAGACTCCGTACCCCTTCTCACACTTGCAATCTCATCCTGGGTCTTCATCTTCCCTTGTGGCACCAGATTGTTTCAGACTAGTGGGATCTGTAATTCAAGAGGGATGCACTAGGCAACGAGAACCCCTTTTTTCCAATTCTGCATTAAATGTTGTTACAAGGAGTAATAGAACCAGTATCTTCCTGCCAGCAGGAAAAGGCTTTTTTTTAAATAACATTTCTGGTGTCAAAGGAAGGAAGGATACTGGAGACCTATGCTGGACCTTTCCTTTGTAAATCTTTTTGATACAACTCTGAAGTTCAAAATGCTGTACCTTCACTTCCTTTTGCCTTTGATCCCCTCATTAGCTTTTATTTTCTCGACTTAAAGGATGCTTGCCATCACATTCTCACTGGCAAGCACTCGAGGTGTTTTTTTAAGATGTTCACTGTCTGGATTACATTATCAGATGTTCATCATATTGATCGCTGCTGTAGTAGCCTTAGCTGTATGGGTTATATCCTGCCAAAGATATAACAGCCGGACAGCCTCCAAAGCTTCAGGGCACCTTCCATGTACTCAGACTGTTAGCTTGAGCTAACTAAAAAGACAAGTTTGAGCACCAAGCCCCCTTCAGTGATTTTCTGCTGTTAAAAGAGAATGCTTCTCTGCAGGCTTTTGAGAATTGACAGTTGGCTTGTGCTGTCCCTTTGCTGGATAGGTAAGTTCTCTTTGGGAAAATCCTTCTGCATTAAAAACGTATTGTTTTAATGTTTTTTCCTGTTTAGGAAAGTGAATTTAAATGTAGGAGTTTGTGTTTTAATGGACTGTTTTGAGACTTACTGTACTTTTAAATGGGAGTGCACTTTTATCTTGTCAGTTTAAAAGTTGTTTAAAGTAGTTAAATGTTTTTCTGTGCAGAAATTGTGTTTATTTTACTTTTTGGAGCTGTCAAAGTGTTTTAAAGTGCTTTTTACTGTATTTTGTGAGGAAAAAGTGACCTTTAAAGACTTTACATTTTTACTGGCTTATGCCTCTTGTTTTCCTCAGGAAACAAGCACCATTTTCATCTTGACTATGGAATATATCCACTGGTCCCATGACTGGTCCTTCTTCCAGACACAAAAAGAAAAAGTTAAGTAAACAGCTTTTGTCACCACAGTAGTCACTTTAGCTAAGCTGCAGGTGGGTGACTCTGGTGTGGGGAAAACTGGTTCTTCAGTCCACTTATCTTTTACTGCATTTCACTCTGGTGTAGCACCTACAGTCACTATGAACTGGGGGTTAGGCACATCCTCTGTGGCTGTTGGGGTCCCCTGTGTGGGCAAGGGCGAGCCACTCTTGTTGGTCCTAGGAGAAGGAATGGGAAAGATTTTCCTTTTGGTAAGAATGCTGTGCCCACCTCTGCACCTCTGGGAAAGCTACAGCTGCCATTAATAACACGTTGGCCCCATGTTCCTGTCAAAAAGGAACAGAAAACTAGACATGTATCTACTCTGAGTCTGGCTCAGGGTTTAATTCAGACTATTGATACTTCTTATAAGGTAGCATCTGGTAAAAGAAAGAATGATGCCCCTTTTCCTGAAGAGATTCAAGACATAAATCTGGATAGTAAGATTAAGGGATGGATACAGGGATTTCTCTTTAGTATTCTGATTGAGACACAGGGGAAAGCTCAGTTTCTGTTTCTCTCTGTGGGAGTTTCTCTTTCTCTGAGACTGTTACCAGAATGTACCAGTGTTTTCAGTGGGAGAACACTGAAGTTTCTCAGTCCATCAGAAAATACTACGAACTGTTACAGAAGGAATTTCCAGAACCTTCACCCATTCATTCAGTACTGACAGTTTTGTAGGCTGTGTGGGTGTCATTGCCTCCAAATTTCATGATTGGCAGCCTGTTGTCCCTAAAAAAGCAGACAGAATGTGTAAAGTTCCACAATGCTTTAAGCTTTTAGACACTCGTATAAAATCTGACCCAGCAGCTATAGCTTCCTACTGCTGCTTGGAAAGGTGTGCAATTCTTCAACTTTGGTTTTCAGAATTTTGAATTGCTAGGCTCATATGTTAATGTTTATTCTGACTGTGAAAGTATGAGGAATGTTTGATCTGCAGTTTCTTTTTGTGAGAAAAAAATCAGCTTTAAATACTTTTATTTTTTTTCCCCATTTTGCAGATCACATCTCATTGCTTACAATGTGTGTATATGACTCAGTTGATACTTCTTCCAGGGCATTGGTCACTGATACTGTTTTGAGAAAGTTTGCCAGGCTGTTTTCTGAGAACCTCCCAGATGATGTGAAAAATGAGATTTTAAATTATCCTTTGAATAGATATTTAGTTTTTGGTTCATCTGCTGTGGAGGTTATTAAAAAGTGTGATGAAAGGGGTAAGCTGATATGGGGAATCTAAGATTTTTAAGCCCTTCTTTTCCAAAATTTCTAAGGGATTCTAAAACAAAATAAACAGTCTCACCAAAAAGAGGATACCATTTAAGAAGAAATGCAGAGGAGGGTGTCTTCAAAAAGAATTCCCAAACCCCCCAAAACCAAGGACAGTCCAAAAACACAGAATGAGTGTTTAAGGGACCTTGACCCATCTTCCCACCTTGGCAGTTCCTTCTCTCTTGCAAAAAGTCTGAATCTCCACGTTTCTCTTTGGCAACAATTTTAGACAAATGGGGTCTGAAGATCATTTATCAATGCTACAGATGGCAGTGGGAGGAAGTTTGTCCTTTCCTTGGGGGTAATTTATCAACCATCAGTCCAGACTCCTCTATTTCCCTCATTCTTCAACACATGCTGTCTCATGGGGTAATAGAACCAGTTCTTCCTTGACAGGTTGGGAAAGGTTTTTATTTAAGGATGTTTTTAGTGCCAAAGAAAGAAAATGCTTGTGGACTACTTCTGGGTCTTTCTTTCTTAATCCTGTTTGTGATTGTGCCCAAGTTCAAAATTCTGTCACTTCACAGTCTGCTACTTCCTCTTCCTCATTTAAGTTTCCTGGTAATACTCGATTTAAAAGATACTAATCATCGCTTCCCTCTTCATTCAGCTTCAATGTTTCTTAAGATTTTTTGTGTCTGGATCATATTGTTAGTTCTCTGCCTTACACTTTAGAGTATCCACTACACCAAAAGTGTTTACAAAGTGTCTAGCCCTAGTTATAGCTGTTTGCAGGCCACGGGGTATTCTCACACATTGCAGAGTCTTTTTTCAAAGTGTGAGGAATCTCTCACTTAGGTAAGAGATCTCTTACACAAACTGGGATTCCAAGAGAGTATTCAAATGTCTTTTTGACTTCTTCACATAGGATTGTGTTCATGGGGTGTCAGCTAGACACTTCAGTTCAAAGAGCTTTTCTTACACAGAAAAAAAAATAGATCTGCATCCTGATCAGTTTCTAAGGTTTTCCTCTCAGACTTCAGGGACTGTGAGAGAATACCTCAGGATTTTGAGTCACATGCATACCTCTCAACTGTACAGATTTTTGCAGAATGTCCAGATTTTTGCCTCTTATCTTGGGTCTGTTTCTGATAAAATTGTGGTTTTCTGGCAAATCACTGGCACATTTTTGAGGAATAAAGTCAGAAAATAATGACAGACATTTGACATTTAGGCTTTCTACCTTTCACAAAATTCATGCTAATGCAAAACCTCCTATTCTATCACCTTTTGTAAGAGCAATATTTAAAAATAGTCCCTATTTTTGAGCCTTTGTTCCCCCCCCCCATTATTCATGGCTTTGTCCAGATTTCTTGCTCTAAGACATTGAGAAGTATGGTCACATGGTATCTATGATCTCATGATACCCCTGGCAAGATTCCACTTTAGTAAGATACAATGGTATGTGAAGTCTGTTTGGTCCCAGCACCAACTTCCTTTGTCTTTTCAAATCCCAGTGCTGGGGTTTGTCAGAAGAGAGATCACTTGATGGAGACAACATATTTTCCAAAATCCAGGTTGCCCCTCTTCCTCTTTGTTGCACAGCAGTCAGTCACCATGGGACCCTCAAACTTTGCTTGGGGAGCAGTTTCAGGAGAGATGAAACTTCAAGCTGTGTGGGACACCAAGGACAAGTGCAAGCACATAAATATAAAAGAGATGCTTGCCCTAATCAAGGCCTGGAACTTTCAGAATCATCTTTGGTCACGGGGGTATCGTCTAGTTGTTACAGACAATACCACAGCCATGTGAAATGTCAGCAGTCAAGGGGGAATCGGGTCATACTCCCTCTGCAGACTAGCTATGTTAGCTTGGGATATAGTTTCCCAGCACAATCTCTCTCTATAGGCACCCTGCATTCCATCACAGCAAAATTTTGTCACAGACAAGCTGAGCAGGACCAGGGCAGACCCTCACTAATGGAAATTTGGAAGTCTTTCAAACTTTGATCCATCTTTGTACATTCAACTGACAAAATTCTTTTCTAGGACTTCATCCAAGAAGGCCTGGAAGACAGATCCCTTTTCCTTTCCTTGGACAGGAATGCTTCTGTATGCTTTTCCTCATTTCCACTAATATCTAGGGTACGTCTGAAGATTCAGAAGGAATTCCCCAAGATCATTGTGGTGACACCCTTCTGGCCCAGGCAAATATGGTTCTCCCTTCTTTTTGAAATGGCCAGGGGCAATTACAACAAACTTCCTCATGGAAGGGATCTACTCACACAAGAACAGGGGTGTTTGATACAACCCAACATCGATCAACTTCAACTGACTGCCAGAATGATAGGGTTTTAATTCCTTTTAGGCACTTGTTTACTGAGGGTGTATATCAGGTACTAATGGAGGGAAGAAAGCCTGCTGCTAAAAATCACAAAATAGCAAATGTAAAAGGTTTTCTAGTTGGTCCCAACAACATAACCAGCATCCATTTAGTGCTAGTGTTTCTCTGGTTTTACAATATTTGCTTGGGTTATTATCCTACGGCCTTTCTTACTCCTTCATCAAAATTCATTAATCATCCATTTCTGGATGTTTGCCCATGGATCCTCCTCTTTCAATGCATTCTTATGTTAAAATGTATTATAAAGGGGTTTTGTATAACTGGCCTCCAAGAAAACTGTTGGCCCCTCCTTGGGATCTTAGGTTTGTGTCAGAGAAGCTAACACGTGCTCCATTTTAACCAGCTAATCTGGCTGACTTGAGGTTCTTAACATAGAAAGCTGTTTTACTGTTTGCTCTGAGCTCTGCAAGAAGAGCATCTGAGTTATAGGCTCTTATGGCGAGTCAACCCTAACTCATTTTACGGAAAAAAAGAGTTTTCTTGAGAACTAATCCTTCTTTTATGCCTAAAGTAGTACACACGTTTACTTTAGGCCAAACTATCCATCTCCCTGTTTTCTTTCCTGAACCTAAAAATAAGGGAGAAAGGATGCTCCATACCTTGGATCTTTGGATCAGTTTTCATTTATTGTGAAGGTAAGAAGAAGGGACAACCTGTGTTAAAACAGACTATTTCCAAATGGTTATCTAAGACCATTACCTTTAGTTATGCTCACCACAACAAAACTTTTATGGACAGGGTCAAGGCCAACTCTACCAGAGGCTTGGCTACATTTTTGGAAAGGGTTAGATTATATAAGTATTCTAAAAGCAGCTGCTTGGTCCTCTATACATATGTTTACAAGGCATTACAAGCTTGATTCCTTCTCTACGTCTAGATCAGACTTTGCTAGGACCATTCTCCTCAGACTCCTGGACCCTTCTCCTTCCACCTCTCAGATGTAGTAAGCTAGGGTAAACTACTCATATAGGTAAGGCTACTGCAGCAGTGATCAATATGATGAACATAGTACAGTTGTCTAAGTAAACTTACCACAACAGTAGATATTTAAATGATCACTTCTGCAGTAGCCACTTCCTTCCTCCATTCCCCTTACTTTTGGTGTTTTGTTTATGCCAGGGTGTGGATACTTATTTTTTATTGGGTACTTTTCCGTTATCGGGGCAACACTTATACCATGGTAGAAGGCTCTCGCAATACTGTCACAGCTGCTGATTTTGTAAATTGTAATAGCGTTGTGTAGGTTAAGAGATTTCTTAATCTAAGAAGTTGACAGGTATGTCTTTGTGCAAGACAGTCCCTATCGTGTGTCCCTACCACACCACTGCAATATTAGGTGGTGAACAGTTGATTGTATCACCTTCAAACTACTCTCCTGCCGGTGGTCTCTGTGAAATTTCAAAGATCAACACCCATCAAAATTGTGTTAACACTGCAGCAAGTAGTTTATTATCCCTACACTAAAAGTGTTGTGCTTAAAAGGAATTCATTTTAAATGTTCCCCAAACGCCACTACCCCAGTATTCCTCCAACAGCGGGCAATCAATCTGTCATAGTATGATGCTCTGAGTAACTTTCTCGTCGGTTAACCAAGTTTATAGAATTTTTAAAGCATTGCGATAAACAGTTGAGAAATTATTAAAAATCGATACTTGCTTAATGATGCCACAGTCATTCCAAATAAAAGATTTAGTTCATGACAAAGCGCAACTGCTAACAGATTTTGTCCATTCCTAAGGTGCAACATGCTTTTTGTGTTCAAAATGGAGACCGGGCACCTAGTGCAATCCCTAAATTCACCACGTGCTTCACAGCCAGTATTCTAGTTGCGCACAAAAACTTCACAGTGTCATGTCTACTTTTCTTGAGTGATCCTGTTTGCACTTGTGCTAAAGTTAACAGTGGAAGGCTTGGATAATAAACACTCTGCAAAGTTAAGAGTTGGCTAGTGACAGATTTAACAGAATGACGTTTAGCTTTTCCAAACATTCTGTAGCAAGACACAGAAACCCATATGCCTTTCTGGGGCATTTTTAAGAGAGCGTGATAAAGAAAGGGCCATCCTCTAGGGACAGGTTTTTTGTAGTAAAAAATCCTGCTTTGTACTAGGTTCGGTTTTTCTTTCGCATTTCAAAAAAAAAAAAGCTTCAGGGCTAACAGCTGTGCGATGACTGTGTGCATCTGCTGCCGTGTTACAACTATTGCCCTGATAACGGAAAAGTACCTTTTATTGTTCCTAGCATTCTCTGCTAAGAGCTCAGCCTCCCTCTCTCTGTTGGCATGAAAGCACTGAAGAGCTTGGCATGTAAACCTGTCTTTTTCGTCAGTTCACCTTGAGCTGACTAACAGTTTGGGTGCTTGGAAGGTGTCCTGAAGCTTTGTAAGATGTCCGGCATTTATATCCTTGACCGGATATAACCCATATAGCCAAGGCTGCTGTAGCAGGGATCATTCAACCATTTACTATTATGGTACATTTACTTACACAACTGTAGTTTCTCTGTCTTACACTTTAGACTTTCCACAGCATCAAGGGTGTTTACAAAGTGTCTAGCTCTGGTAATTGCTTTTGGCAGACTTCAAGCCATTCAGATTTTTTTCATATTTGGATGATTGTTTTATCTTTTCAAAGTATTTTTCCAGTTATCAAAAGTCTTTAGCTACTGTTCTGAATCTTCTACTCAGTCTGAGTTTTCCAATCAACTTACAGAAATCTTTTCTCACCTCTGCTGACAGAATTGTTTTCCTAGGATGCATTTTAGATTCCGGCTTGGGAACAGCCCTTCTTCCCCCAGACAAAGTAAACATGTTCCAATTATTCTTCATGAATTTTTCCAATCAAAGTCAGATATCAAAGGAATCTCTTGGGATTTTGTGGTATATGGCAAGGATAATTCTCATACTTCCCTTGGCCAAACTCCACACGAGGAAAATTCAGTGGTACCTCAGGTCAGTTTAGACTCAGTATCTTGACCCCTTATCTTTTCAGATTCAGAAAAACAACAGACACCAACTTTAAACTAGGAATCCTCACCTGCTGGTTTCATGGCAAGTTTATCTCCCCAAGACAGCTGTGTCTTATAGAATTTGCGGCACCTATCCTGTGGCAAATACCACTAACATAAGTAAAGCCAGTGGGACATTCAACTGTATTGAAGAACCTTGCAGAACCTAAGCCCCCAAGCCAGCTGTGTCTTATAGAATTCGTGGCACCTATCCTGTGGCAAATACCACTAACATAAGTAAAGCCAGTGGGACATTCGACTGTATTGAAGAACCTTGCAGAACCTAAGCCCCCAAGCCAGCTGTGTCTTATAGAATTCACGGCACCTATCCTGTGGCAAATACTACTAACATAAGTAAAGCCAGTGAGACATCCAACTGTACTGAAGAACCTAAGTGTATGTCTCATTATAATACAAAAGGCATTAGTAGGTTGTGTTTTTTTACTGTAATCCTTAATGTACTGAACATAAATACATGAGCCAGCAGCAGGGATTTCAGTCCCCCCATGTAGAAACATTCTGATTTCGGCACTTGCGTATTATTGCAACCACATTTGGAGGATGAGAAATGGCTGTTTTCCAAGCCGTACTTGTGCCAACAAAAGTAGTGGAAAACAGTTGTCAAATATACCTATATCAACAAGAATGGGAGAAACATGTACATAAAACAAAAGACTGCTTTTAATGTCCAGAGCTATTTCCAAATCAGTGCAGGTACACACTCTGTTTCAATAATGTTCAGTAGTGCCACATTGTAAGTAATTAGAATTGGGCAACACACCTCTCAACTCCCCAGCTTTTCGCATAATAGCCAGATCTGGGTGTCATTTCTTAATTTTTTTTTTTGGGGGGGGGGGTTGCTCTCCTCATGAAATTTCTGGTTTCCAGGAAAAAGGCAGGGATTTACAAAACCATCAGTGTTGCTGGCACTTGTAAACTGTGATCTCGGGAACAAAATAGTCCGAGTGCAGGACAATGACATTGACAGCTATAAACCCCCAAAAAATCATATAAGCTTCTCCCGGTTTCACATGCACACAAATATAGTCCAATCTTTGAAATGTCCAAAGTGGCAATTCCTTAAGGAAATCCTACATTTGGCCGGACAACCCCTAACTTTTCAGCATGAGTATGGCTTGGAAAAGAGACGTTTCTCCGGTTGAGCATGTGGTTGCGATAATATGTAAGTACCCTTCTTTCTACCCTTCAAGTCTGTAAAAACACTCCACTCTAAATTGTAATTCTAGCCCTTCCAGTCTCTAAAGAAACATTTATCCATCTTTTTCGGTATGTGATATATCCCCACTACCCTCCCAGTCTGTCTGTGAGTCAACATTAGCTGACAAAATCACTTTCAGCCTTAGACATTTGAGTCCCCCCCCCCCCGGTACACACATTCTGGTTTCTACACTTAAAAGTCTGTAAAACACTCCACACTAAAGTGTAATTCTAGCCCTTCCAGTCTCTAAATAAATATTTACCTGTTTATTTTTTCTTCTTCTTCTATGTGATATATCCCCACTACCCTCCCAGTCTGTCTCTGACTCAACAATAGTTGACTCTCTCTCTCTCAGCTCTCAGAAAAGGTATTTCTTAGGGCATCCAACTGGTAAAATTAAAAAGGACTTTCACTCCTTTAAAAAATAAAAAAAAGCATTGGTAACAAAAGAAAGACTAACATAGATGTGACTTCTCAGCAACTGATGGTTTATTTTTGAATTGCAAATACCTTGATAGGCTCTCTATCTGCATAGTCACCTCACCTCCCTTTGTTTTATCACATTCTAGTTCACTTCTGGCCCCTCCCCCTTCATGTCTAGTGTGAGCTTATTTCAGTCCCAGAAACAACAGGTGCCATGTTTAAACTAGGAATCCTCACCTGCTGGTTTCATGGCAAGTTTATCTGTAAGTGCATGTTATACAATTGATTGTGTATTATTGTTATGAACTGTCAGCGATATTGTAGTTCAGGGCCTCACCAGATGTGCAGTAGCAAGCCCTGCCCAAAACCCACCCCCTGATATGTCATTCATGAACATGCATTCCCTCCGAATGTACAACCGAAGAAAAAGTGCGCTGACATTGTAATATGACAGTAAATATAACAGTAAACTGTTTACTAACATCTGTAATTGACAAGTTTTATTGCACTAATAATATATACTGTAATCAGCAAAGAAACAAAACCGTCTAAACATATGAAATCAGGCTTTTTACTGCGTAGCATTATAGTTCTCTTTGTCAGAGTCGGAATGCGATGGTTCACTGTCCCAATTAATGTCCAAGCGGACTCTTTTTTTTGGTGCAGGTGTCACAGTCCTCAGTATCATTGGCAGGACCTTTTACTAAGAACAGCTTTCCTGGGCGATACTGTATTAACTGTTTGTGTACATTTAATCTTTTCATATCATGTATGCACTAGCAAATTAAATATGCAGACTGGGTTGTCACTGAATCTGCAAAATGCCCACTTCTGCGCGAAACTAACTGGTGAGGCCCTCAACTACAATATCGCTGAACTGTGCAGTGTAACCATTACTTGCTGCTTCCTCTGGCTTAGCAAATGTTTTTTTGTTGTAGGTTGTTCTAAACCTATGGCTTGTACCAGAAACTAATCTTACTACATATTTTAGCAACTGGGTCTGTTGCCACTTTAAACATTTGGCTGGTTCCAGAGGCTCTTGATGCATTATTTGAACCAATTTAGTGCTGATGTAGTACCAAAGGCTATTTTTTTGTATACATTTTTAAGCGTTTGTGTTTGGTTCAACTTTAAACCTATGGCCAGTGCTGGAGGCTAATCATTTTCATTGCAAAACAATCAATTTGTTTTACTTGTATATAAAAGCTATTTTTTTATGGCTATATGACTGCATTTAATGTAAACTTAAACTTATGGCTGGAACCAGAGACTATTTATTACAATGCTAAACATTCTGTTTAGTTCATACAGAATGGGGCTTTGAGATAAAATGTTCAGTTAACTGTTGAGGAACATGCATCTAGTGTGTTCAGTAATATGAGTGCAGTATTTGCCATAAAACAAAGATCTAACTTTACTTCTTCTCAAGGACGTTGGGAGGCATACGCACTGTACACATTACAGTACAAATAATGTGAATGGGTAGTAGCATAGGGCAAGCACTAGGACCCAGGAGGACCCACCTTAGCTGTATCAAGAAAAGAAAAAAACGGTTGTGTAATGGATGAAAACATCATGACTTGAGACTGCACTGCAATTTACAACTTATCAGGTATTTTCATTTTATTATTGTTTCAGCCTGATTTTGTATGGAAGGTGTTAATTGCCTGATTAAAATGTGTAAATGTTCCCTGGAAGGTGTCAAAGCCACAAAACATGAAAGCGACTTCCTGGTTTTCTTTTGGGGTTTTCTCTTAATCCTTGATACAGTCTTGATACTGTAATTTGTGTAAACTTTGTAGAAGTGAAGGGGGGGGGGAGAAGAGTACAGGCATGAAAGGTGGTAAGTATGTTTTCTAAACTAGCATCTTTAAAAAGGTCAGAATTGTATTCTCTGCTGTTGTAAATTGGTGAATTCACTATCGCTGCTCAGATTTATTTGTCATTATTATTTTGGATAACTAAAGGTCCATTTCTTCTCCAACTCTGCTATTCATACTTTTAAAAAGTACCTGATTTTACCTCACAGTTTTGTCCTACCACATCCTAATTTTTTTTTAATTTTCCTGTAAATAATTAGGGATTACAGTAAGCTAGTATTGTTTTACATTATAATCTCATACTTATTGTTCAAAAAAATGTTTATGTTAAACTTGTCATCTTAACAACTTTTTTTAAGTGAAGTACAATAATATTTTTAAATAATGCCCCAAGTTTTCCGCCATTGTTTTTGACTTTGCCCAGAATTCTTTAGCAAAGAAGTTAAGAGGTATGCTGCTTCTGTTGGCTGAATCTTGTGTTTTTGTATCTCTGCCACATTCAGACTGTGTGCTGAGTTAAGTGGCTTAAAAGTGCTTCTTTCTTCACCAAATCATTATTTTAAGATTCTGGACCAGTTGCAGGATTGACTAACTTGCTCAGTGGCTGCTGTCCATTTTTTTTTTGCCTTCTCATACACTTTGGAGTTTTGGATTGTGGCAAGTTTGTCATTAGTGTTTAGAGCATGTGACATAAGCTAGGATGAGAAGGTATATTATGGAAAGTTAGAATATATGGGATAGGAATTTTACAGTATAACTAGACGAAGGCTTTATAATCATCAAATGAAAAAATTAACTTAAGTGGCCATTGAAATGACAGATGTAAGAGTGGAGCACTACGTACTGCACACCTGTTCAGCCCTGATGAATTGTGCTAACATGAATAGGGTGATAGAGAAGGGTTGGGCTGTGACAGGGAAGCTGATTGTTGAGCGAAGAATAATTCCTAAATGCAGAAGGTACGTACAGTTGTTATATATTAGAATTTTAACTTTTTTTCTGTAATATGTGTATACAGATGGATTTTGCTACCTACTTCTGCTATAATTAGATTTTGTGATTTCTTTATCTTTGAGTCTCTTCAAATGTCAGGATGTTGTTCAGAACTTCCATTAATACAGGTACGTATTCTAACCTTCTCTGTCTCTCTCTCACTCTCTTTTGTGTGACTGCTGTCATTCAAGCTGTTTTGAATATATTCCCTTTTGATTCTGCAGTGGAATAAATGCAGTCTTGCAGTTTGAGTATAGACAGCAATCGGTGGGAAGGGCAGTTAGCTTAATAACACTGTGCTAGTTTGCCAGCCTCTATTAGCAAGGGACTTGGCTTTGAAATCATTTCTGGGTGACAATTGCTGGTAGTGGTTTTATGTGCATAAACAGCATTTAACATATTTTCTGATTCCAGACACTGTACTGCCAGTGGAGAAGTTATAATTGACCCTGTAAAATAGCAAGCCTGTGTTGTGCTTTTTGATGTTTAATTTTTTTTGTCTGCCCATGTTGTCTCTTTGACCATACAATTACAATGATAACATATGTCTACTTTGGGTATCTGTTAGCATTTTAATATATTAACAGACATTTTGCATAAACAAAACCTTTGTGTATGTTCAGATGTGAAGATATTTATTTTGTTTTGCAATACTTTTCATGGATAACTTTGTGGAGCGGTGTGGGAAGTTATGACTAAATGTGTCTCTAATATATTGGCTATATCCTTGAAGTCAGAATGTGTAATATTATACATGAGTCTGGTACATTGTTGGATATTATTCCTTACTTTCTTGACACAAATGAAGAAAGATTTGCAATTTCCTTTGATATGTAGAGCAACCTTAAACTCAGACTCTGCTTTTCATTTTCTAGTTGGGCTCTAAAGTTCCTTTATGGCATGTTTCATTGTGGTCTCAAGGTAAGGGGGAGATTTTTGTTGTTATAATTTGCCATTATGTTCCTTATTTTGTTCTATAGTGTATTAATAAGGTAGTTCCACCAAAGAGGTTTCGTCCTGAATTTATAATTGTATTTAGGGTGGATGGGTGCTGAATTTTCTACACAACTGTTGGAGTATTGCTACAAACTGGAAGTGAATGTGGCAGTCCTCTTAGTTGTGACCATTTTGAGGAATTATTGAGAATTTTTGTCTAGGTCTTGTACAAGCTGAAGTAGATTTGCCCTGGAGAAGTCTCTAAAGGTGGTGTGGTGATGGGGTGGTACCACTACACCTGACAGAGAAGGTGACTTTTGGGTATATTTCACTAGGGATGAAAAGATGCAAAGTGGGGTACAGGTGGATGCTAGTTTGGTAATGGCCAAGTCAAGGGTGTATGAGATTTTCATGGGTAGTTTTTACAATTTGTGCTAATGTTAAAAAGTCTAGGGAATGCCAAGCATATCCATTTTTTAGATGTGTAGGTGTACCACTCAATGTTTAGATGATTGTACCCCCTAGCAAGAAGATGTTTGATTTAGTTTACTATCATAATGTCGACATGCACATGTGTGAAACACAGTAATGTTGACAATAATAAGCAAAAATTTAGTTGACTGGTAGCCAAATTGTCAAATCCGTACAGTAATGTACGAATTCAACATTACATGGCAAGTTTTGACATCCGATGGTATTCTCCAATGCACAAAAAACACCCCATGATTTAAACATCAGTTCAAGAAAGGGATCATTGACATTCTGTGTGGTACGGTATTTTGTTCGACCTTATGAGGTTCATGCAATTGTCTGACGATAATGTGGTGGTCGCATATATAATAGTAAACCATTTGATATTTAAACACTCAGTGGTGTTAAGGTACATTTCTTGATCACTGGGAGGCATTGATGGGGATCTGTGGCTAGCAACAGAGTAGTAGCTGACTTTTTTAATGGTGATTTTAGATCACCAGGAGTTCCAAATTAAGGTCATGGATAATTTCATGTGAGGTGATGGTGTTTCTGACAAATACAGATAATGCCCTCCAGCTTATATGTGGGGGCAGTGTCACAATTTATTAAAAGGCACTCATGAGTAGCCATTTGGATACAGCACAGCTGGGGTAAAGTTTAGCATATAATATAAATGGGGAAATACTTTATGTGCTTTCCCATCTGGGTCAAATGCATGTTTGAATGAAAATGCCTCCTATTGTTTTGGTGTTTCATGTAACAGATTAGCTTCCTGGCAGACATTTGCTGAGGGTGGAGGAGAGCAGCATTGTGATGGGGTTATGACTTGGACATGTACGTAAGGGGGGTAGCAACATCATGATGATGAGGGTGTGGCTTAGTGGGGGCAGCAATTTGGAGTTGTGAGTACAAATCTGAAAATCCTGGCTACACCCCTGCTACTTCTGTACTATTATATTGTGATTAATACTCTAAACTGTCCAAAGTGGCAATTCCTTAAGGAAATCCTACATTTGGCTGGACAACCCCTAACTTTTCAGCATGAGTATGGCTTGGAAAAGAGACATTTCTCTGGTTGAACATGTGGTTGCGATAATATGTAAGTACCCTTCTTTCTACCCTTCAAGTCTGTAAAAACACTCCACTCTAAATTGTAATTCTAGCCCTTCCAGTCTCTAAAGAAACATCTATCCATCTTTTTTGGTATGCGATATATCCCCACTACCCTCCCAGTCTGCCTCTGATTCAACATTAGCTGACACAATCACTTTCAGCCTTAGACATTTGAGTCACCCCCCCCCCCCAAGGTACACACATTCTGGTTTCTACACTTAAAGTCTGTAAAACACTCCACACTAAAGTGTAATTCTAGCCTTTCCAGTCTCTAAAGAAATATTTACCTGTTTATTTTTTCTTCTTCTTCTATGTGATATATCCCCTACCCTCCCAGTCTGTCTCTGACTCAACAATAGTTGACTCTCTCTTTCTCAGCCCTCAGACAAGGTATTTCTTAGGGCATCCAACTGGTAAAATTAAAAAGGACTTTCACCCCTTTAAAAAATAAAAAAAGCATTGGTAACAAAAGAAAGATTAACATTATAGATGTGACTTCTCAACAACTGATAGTTTATTTTTGAATTGCACATACCTTGATAGGCTCATCCCGCTCCATTCACCCTACAGGCTCACTCCACTCCCTTACCCTGCCCCCAATTCTCACCCACCCCTACATACTCTGAATTTATAGGTAACCTCCTTTACTGATACCCTCCCTTCATCCATCAGCACCATCTACACACACCCTTCAACTTCCCACCACTCCAGCCCACCTACCAGTTCAAAATTCGCACCCATTTCTCTTACTCACACAACCCACACCCTCACCAAATATAAATACCTCATCTAACTACACAACCTTACTCCCACTATGTCTCATTACCCCCAGTCTCATCTCCACTATACCCTCCTGGGATTAACCTCCCTATTCACCTGCCTCTCCATAGCCACCATCAGCACCTCTTATCTTCACAATCACTCATTGTATCCACCCCAAATCCCCCACCCTAACCCACATTACTATCACCCCCACTCACGCAAGCATATACCTCCACATATACACCCAACCCCCCCATATACCATGCCCCTCCCATGCACCACTTCTATCCAACTAAAAAGCAACCAAGTCTACAATTTCACTACCTAATCACCCAATACCTAACAACTATCACCTGTATTACTACCCAGCTACTACTAGGAGAATTCATTCTCCCCAACCCCGGGCCAGCAACCTCTGCTAATAAGCCATGCACCCATCACTAGCCAGCTAAATACAAACCCACCAACTTACTGATACTAAATATGAATACCCGCAGTATCATGAATAAAATAGAAGACATTCACACTGCCATCTCCTTATATAACCCTGATATTATTCTCATCACAGAGACCTGGCTTAAACCACATATTAAAGATAATTCCATCACCCCACCTGGGTACAACATTCTCAGGGCAGACCGGCTACATAAAATAGGTGGAGGCTTAGCTTTACTTTACAGAACCAACCTACAACTCCAACTCCTCCAAAAGGATTCCCCCAACTTCAGCAATGCAGAGACTCTATTTGCAAAGCTCTCCCTTAACCAATATAAGCACCTAAACCTACTGGGTATCTATATACCCCCGGATGATAACCTAACCACCCTAGAATCTATACTTCACTGGGCCTCATACTCCTTCCCTCATGAAACTATTGTGCTAGGTGATGTAAACATTGACTGGAACGCCATCCATTCTTCCACCCCCACCCACCACATTAACTTATATAACTTCACCCAACTTGTAGTTACTCCCACACGCATTGATAAGGCCACAAAAAGAGAATCTATACTTGATTGGATCCTCACAAATCAATAAAATACTGCCCTTCAGTGTGGTACCCTACCAAACTCTCTGAGCGACCACAGCCCCACTTTTATCCTTAGGCAAAACTCTCCCTCCCTTCTACAAACCCGCTCTAACAAAAATTTTCCTAGAGACCACTTCATAAGAGTCTTGCAACATTACAACTGGTTTCCCATCAAAACCCTTTCATTAGACAAAGCAGTTGATTACTTCAACTCCACATTCCTAAATATCCTCAACCAACTAGCCCCTTAAAAACTATCAGTATACATAGCAACCCACCCCTTGGCTCCAGAAAACCACAAAAGCCCTACTTAGAGCCAGGGATAAAGCCTGGAAAACCTGGCGCCACACCAGATCACCTGCAGCTAGGCAAACCTTTCACGAGCTCCGAAACAAAGCAAAAAATCAGGTTAAGCTCGATAAACAAAATTACTGTATCACTCAACAAAAAAAAAAAAAACACAGTACCAAACCGCACAAATTCTGGGCAACAATAAATAACATCCTACAACCCAGAAGAAGTACCACTCCCGCACCCAATATAACAGGTACAGACCTGGACATAGCCTCCAGCTTTAATAACTATTTCACCTCTTCAATACTCGAACTTTTAAACAACATCACTTCCTCTAACACCCCACCATCACCTCAGGCCCAAATCAATACCATACGTTTCACACACAAGTCTGTTCCTACCTCTACTATCCAAAAAGTCCTAGCTAGACTCAAACCAACCACCCCTGCAGCCGATAACCTTCCTGCCGAATACCTCCAAATTGCATCCCCAGCTATAGCCTATCCCATTTCACTTCTAATAAATAGATCCAACACCGAACACACCGTTCCAGTCCTGTGGAAAACCTCATATATCATACCACTCCACAAAGGTGGCCCCTCCCTTGACCTTTCCAACTATTGACCAATTGCAATTCTTTCACCCCTCTCTAAGATCCTAGAAAGATGTATTCATCACCAGTTCCTCTCCTATCTCCTCACCAACAACCTTCTCTCCTCAACTCTACACGGATTTCATCCATCCCACAGCACCACCACTGCCCTACTCAAATTCACCAATACTATAAACTTCCACAGGAATCTAGGTAAATTTGTCTCAGCTAATTTCCTAGATTTATCCAAAGCATTTGACACAGTCTCACATAACAGATTACTGTCTTGTCTCTCTGACCTCAACCTTAACAACCCCACCCTCCTCTGGTTTAAAAGTTATTTAGATAACCGTCAACAATCTGTCAAATGGCATAACTCTCTATCCCTCCCACTCCCAACTACCTTAGGCGTGTTACAAGGATCAATCCTAGGACCGCTTCTTTTTAATATCTTCACAAACCAACTCCACTCAGCTACCTCTAAAGCCAACATAGTCCAGTACGCTGATGACACAACTCTCATATGATCTGCACCCAACATCCAACTTCTCCAACAAAAAGCACAAGAAGCTTTCTCTGAAATAGAGAACTGGCTTAACAACTCACAACTCATCCTAAATCCCAGGAAAACACAACTAATGCTATTCCAGTCTACTAAAACGAGCAACCTTACCTTCTCTATACTCTCCACCAGCAAAACCCAAATCACCCGTCACTGAGGCTAAACTCCTAGGAGTTACCACTGACCAGCAACTCAAATTCACAAAGCACATATCAACAACCATCACTAAAGTCCATGAAGAGCTAGGTTCCCTCTATCGCTGTAAAAGTTATCTAACCACCGAATCTCGAATTGCAATAGCCAGGACCCACCTCCTATCTACTCTGCTTTATGCATCCCAAATTCTAACTAATCTTTACAAAACTGACCTTAATAAACTTTCCATCTGTTACACCAAAATTGCTAGATTCGCTACCAATGCTAAATCACGATCCCACCACTGCCTTTCCCTACAAGCCTTGCACTGGCTTGAATTTCCGAGCCTATTAAGGTACCATCAACTCAGCCTAGCTCATCTAATTCTGTGCTATCCCGAGAAAACTCCAGACCTGAGTGGCATACAGAACTTCTACAATTCAAATAGACAACTTCGGTCCTCCAACAAAGTCTTAATCGAAACCATCACATGCAAAAACAACTCTGGGGAATCACTATTTGCCCATGAAATAGCAAAAATATGGAGCAGTCTCCCCCCTGACCTCAGACTACAAAACTCAACAACCTCCTTCAAAAGCCTACTTAAAACATACCTCTTCACCAACCATCTATGCACCTGTAATTGACCCCCTGAAGCCTCGTCCACTTACTATTTCTACACCCCATCTGTCCTGGACAACAGAAACAACACCATCTAACTATACCTATCCATGTGTGAGCAATAACCTATGTGTGTGTGTGTGTGTGTGTGTGTGTGTGTGTGTGTGTGTGTGTGTGTGTGTGTGTGTGTGTGTATATATATATCTATGGGTCTACTGCAAAAGATCGACAGACCATTTGACCGACATTCATTTGGTCGACAGCTCATTTGGTTGACAACCAGTATTCAAGGCACTTAACAGGGATTTGCCCCCCTCCCCAATGTTGTGTGACCCTGGAGTTGATATATATAGTTAGGGGGGTGTGGGGGTAAAGCCCCCCCACCTATTTTCATTTAAAAGCATGAAATTACAAGAAAAACTACACATCACATTTTAAACAAAAATAGGTGGGGGGGCTGTGCCCCCACACCTTCCCATCTATATATATCAACTCCAGGGTCGCACAACATTGGGGAGGGGGGCAAATCCCTGTTAAGTGCCTTGAATACTGGTTGTCGACCAAATGAGCTGTCGACCAAATGAATGTTGATCAAATGGTCTGTCGATCTTCTGAAGTAGACCCATATATATATATATATATATATATATATATATATATATATATATATATATATATCTATATATATATATATATATATATATATATATATATATATATATATATACACACATACATATATATATACATACATATATATGTGTGTGTATATATATATATATATATATATATATATATATATATATATATATGTGTGTGTGTGTGTGTATAGATTGTATGTATGTTTTTATATATATAAATATATATATATATATATATATATATATATATATGCAGTGTGTGTATGCATATGTATATGTATGTATACTCTTGCATGTATATTTGCTTGAATGTATATATGGAAAATTTAAACATTTATATACTCTTATTCAATTGTGAAATATCTTGCAATGCTCTACCAGGTTCTTATCTACTCTCACTGTATATTCTGTACACTTGTATTTTTTATCAAAAGAGGGAATATTATCTTATTGAATACTAACAGCTGTAAAGTCTACCATCTGTATGCTACTACTCTGTAATGTCTCTCTTGTAAATTTTTCTTCTGTCTGTAAACTTATGGAGTTTTTCTCCCCAGGACTCTGCTGAAAACGGACACTTGTTGTCCAGTCGGACTATCCTGGCAAACAAATGTTAAATAAAATGTTAAATAAAATTCTAGTTTTGGGGGTTGTAAGGAGGAAGATTCTTTAGTGGGTAGACAAGATCTCTCTCAATCCAAGTCTCACATTCTCCCTTCTGCCTCCTCTCCAGTCTGTCACTATGGCTGCATCAGATTTGGCATTGGAAGTGATTTTCAAGGAGGGGGTGAAAGTGCAACGTCTGTGGAATTCTCATGACAGACAGAAGCACATACATATCAAGAGATATGATAACGGTGATTAATGTTTTGAAAGCCTTAAATCATCTGTGTTTCAGTGGGCCTCTTTATGTTTGCACAGATAACCTACAGTGATGTGGTACATAAACAAACAAGGGTACCATATCATACCCTCTTTACAGACTTGGTGTGACAGCCTGGAAAATAGCAACTCACTCAGTTTAACTGTTCTGGCTTCATACATTCCATCATAGTAAAACCTGATTACATACAAGCTAAGCAGGACCAGGTCAGACCCTCATGAATGGAAAGCTTACCCTGGGGTCTTCCAAAATGTGATTCAGGTGTGGAGAACACCACAAGTATATCTGTTTGCTTCCTTTCCACTTATATCCATGGTTCTTTTAAAGATCCAGGAGGATGCCTCATATATTGTGTTGGTAACCCCCGTTTGGCACAGGCAGCAGTGGTTCTCCCTTCTTTTCAATCTGGCCAAGGGCAGTTATCACAGGTTTTTTTCTCAGACTGGATTTACTCACACAAGACAGAGATTGTTTATTATGCTCCAACCTGGAAACTCTTTAATTAATTGCCTGAATTATATATTTTTGATACTTTTAGGCACCTTTTTTTCTGAGGACATGCAGTAGTTACTGCAGGAGGTGAAAAAATGCTACTAGGAAATCATATTTATGGAAATAAAAAATATTTCAAATTGTTGCCAGTCCAGGAACCAGGACCCTCATCAGGCCTGCCTGCCTCTGGCTTTTGATTATTTGTCTGAGTTACTGTCCTCTGGCCTTTCTTAGTCCTCTATCAAGGTGCACTTTCTGGCCATTTCTGCTTGTCTGTCTGCCCGTAGACACCTGTACTCCTTTCTAACCATCTTCAGGTCAAACAGTTTTTGAAAGGAGTGTTGCATATCCATTCACCTAGAAAACAGGTGCCTTCTTCGGATCTTAACTTTGTGGTTGAAAGGCTTATTCTTTTTCCATTTGTGCCTGCCCATATGTCTGAATTGAAGTTCTTAACTGGAAGACTGTTTCAGTCATTTCTCTGACTTCTACCAGGAGAGTATCTGAGCTACAAGCACCCATGGTGAGTCAACCTGACCACATTTTTCACAAAGAAAGGGCTTCTTTGAGAACTAGCCCTTCTTTTATGTGTAAAGTGGTCTCAGAGTTAACTTGAACTAGACTATTACTCTCTCTGTCTTCTTTCCTGAACTCAAAAACAAAAGAAAACAGATAGTTCACACTCTGGATATTTACAGGCAGCTCAGATACCACCTAGACAAAAATTAGGCCTTCAGGAAAGCTGACCATCTGTTTCTCCTATGAAGGAAACAGAAAAGGACCGTAAGTGCCAAAGCAGACTATTTCCAGATGGTTGTCTCTTGCTATTGCTTTTCATTATGCTCACCATAATAAGCCACTTCTGGGTTGGGTTAGGACCCACTGCACCAGGGCTTTGGTGGCTTTCTGGAAAGGGTGGACTCTAGGAGTTTCCTAAAGGCAGCAACTTGGTTCTTTGTACCTACTTTTACAAAGCACTACAAACATTCTAACTGCGCTCTTATATGGAGCTTCCCTCAAAGTCCAAACAGTTGCATCTCAAGGAAGGTGCCCTCTTGCTTTGAAAAGCTGGCTGGTCAGAGGGGGTAGGACCCCAATAGCTTAGGCTAATGTAATAGTGATCTATTAGAACATCTACTGTTATGTTAAAATGGTAAATTTACCTACACAATTTACTTTTGTCATAAAATACTAATATAACCTAGCTCAGTACTGACTAGGTGTATGGCACCACGGCAGTTTGGTGGCATGCACAGTGCTTATCTGAAGATTGTTCTGGTATGTCACATGTTGTCATGTTGTAGATTGGTGGATCATTGTAACAATGTTGGCTCTGTCCTAGAAGTCAGAGGGAAATTGCCTGAACATTGATTAATTCCTGGGGTTAGGTAGTAAGAACTCATTACAGGATAGTGAGGCAGGTCCTAGAGGACCATTTATGATGGATATTCAGGAGATGTAACAGAGAGAGTGACTGGCAGTGATGTCAGTGTGCATGATGTACCTGAACATCCCAGGTTTAGACATCTGTCATTCCTCCTTCTTGCAAGGTACAACCTGTAAGTTTGCTGGTATCTGCCTGAGATGATGCAGACAGTGACAGACTGTGCACCTTTCCCCCAAGACTGGAGAACTTGTACAACAGAAGCTTCATTCTGTTCTTCGGGTCAACCATGTGGGACAGCAAGTCCATCCCCAAACTGAATGTGCCAGTGACATACATGGATGCCTTGCTTTTAAGCCAACAGACCAATCATTGCAAAATAAAATTTTCAAAGTTGGCAGTAGTAACTAATCCAGACCAGTGCTACTGTCTTAACTTGTGAATATAAGTCCTGACTTCCTCCAACAATAGTACTCCCATAGCATTTACATTTTTTCCACACATTATCACAAAATATTTGATGTCATATAATGTGCAAGAACATTAACTTTTCCTATTTTAATCAAAAGTCATAACCTGGGTGATGTAATATTCCCGCATTACTGTTTACTGCTACAATAAAACTTCCTATTCCAATATTGTTTTATATTGCAGAAAATCAAAAACACAGCTGTTAATTTCTGCATAATTCATGGCAGTGGTAAATGTACAGTGCACTAAACTGATCAGCAAACCTTCATTTCTAATGGGGGAGCCTTCTGGTTCTAACAGGATGATCAGCTAAGGTTTTCATACTATGCATTTTCAAACCAGAGAGTAAAAAGGTCACACAGACAGACCAATTAGTAAAAACAACTACAAGAAAAACCTAGCCAAGCTAGAATTTTCACTGTGTGGTACCTTAAACTTCCTCTAATAGAGGCCCATGGGATATATGCAAATTACCCCTTAAAAACATTGTGTTTCAGCAATATGGCTTATGAATGCCTATGACGTTTTACATTTTAAGTCTTTGTGGATACATTCAGGCTAATAAGGCCATATCCCACTAGCTCTGGGCATGCATGTTTCAGCCTTTTTATGACCTCATCAGCAGAGCATAAGTGAAATGTTTGGCTATACTTTAGAAACACAGGGTCTATAACCCAGCTGATGACCATAGCCATTAAGTTGTCTGCAAAATATCCCAACTAACATCAAATCCAAAGAGTAAAAAAGTCACACAGACAACCAGTTAGTAAAAACTTAAGGGGTCACTTGTACTATGCATTTTCAGGCACACTATGATATGCAAAATCAATTACTACTACATAAAGCTTCTTCAGCTTCCCTCAGCTCAGTATTTCCTTTAAACACCCACTTTACTAGGTTGCCATACTATATCTTGATAAGGCCAGCAAGTTATGGTGCATAGCTCTCATAGTTAGCATTTCATACACTGCCACATCTACATAACTTGCATATGGATGAAAAATAAACAAACATGGAATGATCTAAAATAGTTGCTCTGGTGATAATATAAGGTATAAACCAATTCCAGTCAAAAATATACAAAACCTATGTTAGAACTGCATATCTTTTGAGCTGCAATGACAAATAAAAGAGAAATTAGCCTTTAGGAACTTTAGTGAAAAATAGTTACTAATATTGACATCTGCTAACACTGACTAGGCAGACATCATATGATACTATCTTATTTTGCTAAAGAGCAACCAGCCCTCTAGTTATATGACACATGGTCCCACAGACTCAGTCACATATGTACCCTGATGGGCCAGCCAGACACTGTTAACACCTCCTTCCTTCCTTATTCTCAAAAAATACCATCTAGATTCATTAACTTGCCACAGGTGGCTTAGTAAGACAATTCCTGTCGTAATGGGGTAATTGTAATGCACACTGAAATGCCTTATGCCCTAAACAACAATGCATTAGTCATAACAGAAATGGCACTATGATTGGTGCTCATTTTAAGAGGTTTACCCAGTAATGTCCCTAGAAACAAGACAAGTAGACCACATTGAAAGGGAGACATGTCAATAAAGCCCACTCTTATGTTGCTTCAACATCTCACCCTGCTGGGGGGCAATTCTGGCTCACAAACTAGTAATTCTTTGATTAAATTTGTATTTTTCTTCACTGGAAATTCCTCTTTCTACCACCACTGCCTCCATCATAGAAATGGTCATCATCTTCACAACCCTTCCACTCCCCACCTGTCCATAACACCACACTAGTCTTTACAAATCCTATTCATAGGGGCTCCAAACAGTCTAGTTGAATCAAAAAACACTATTACAAATATATTCCCTCTATGTATTATATATAAAACTAACCATCTAACCCTCATAGCTATTCAGTTATTAAACAGAGCAGTCAAGTTAAGGGCAGGTAGGTACTATACAGCTCCATCAGCTTCTCATAAGCATTAGCTATGGAAAATATTTTACAAAGAATTTGTCCTTTTTTATTAGTATTTTGCTGGTCCCTACAACTGACTCAGCTACTCCCTGAAGCCTCACTTTATTCACTGGGTCTACCAAACCTGACAAACCTCTCTTGGAATTTCAGTGACCCATTCTTGTGACCAGTGAGGGGATTGCAGCAGTGTAAATACATATTGCTGCTAGGGATTTTTTTTAAGTACTAAGTTCCTCCTCCTTCATTAACCATGGGAAGGAACCCTGACAAGGGATAATTGGCTAGGCTTAAAATGGCTCGCAAGGGCAGTTAGCTTAGTACTAACCTATGAACCTTACTGTACAGGGACAGACCTGCAGTAGATAAGTTAGCATATTTATCTTACATCTGTGTTGACTTAGCTATTGTCCTGCTTCCTTAATGACAATTCTTCTTACATGACTGAGGCCGCTACCAGAAATCAACCACAAGACACACCAGAGTGCACAACCTCACCCCCCTGGGATGGACATCCCTATCCCGTCAGTGTCATTGCCTCAGACATCCAAGCCACTAATCAAACCCTGATCAGCTTGGACACATTCCCTCTATGACACAGTGCTGGGCCATCATGGTTTATATTTTTTTATGCATTCATTTTCATTATTGTCCTGGATCAATGTGTCTCATTCTTTGGCAGTCTTTGGTTTAGCCATTTTCACCTGTAAGAGCTTCTTTCTCCTTCTCCTTTTACTGCATCTTTCTTCTAAGCAGTTCAAAATGTTAATGGAACTTCTGACCAAACAGCTGCTTATCAGTCCATTTCATCTTCATGCTCTCTTGTGCCTGAGAGATCTTGTGTGTGGTCCAGATGCACTGGTTCCCAGTGACAGCCCTTAGGAATTCACCTCTTGAGATATTATGAATGTTTAAACTCCAGAGGGCAGGTAGATATTCATTACTTTAGGAAACAGCAGATAGAATTTAAATATTTATTATTTGAGACAAAATGGTCAGGCAAGTGCATTTTTCTTAACAGTATGTATGTAGTAAGTAGTCCACTTCACAGAAGTCCCTTTGTCCTTGGTATTTTATTTTTTCTCCATTCACCACAGCAGGTATAAATGTTCTGTCTTTTTTAATGTACAAGAAGTGAGCACCACTATAATATGTCTGTGGCTTCTATCATTCAGTAAAACTGCATTTAATGTATGTCTGATATTCTCTCTGTTAATCATGTGTAGCATATGGGGGTACACATATTTAAATATGCTCATACTAGTTACAGGAAGTTGCATTCCACGTGGTATATTTATTTCCAGAAATAGGCAGAACAAAAACTTCATGCAGGCTGGATGCACATCCTCAATATCCATGATGTTTTATTAATCCTCTTGATTAACATCCAAATGTTACATGGTGCCAAAAGTGAATAAATGTGTCATTCCCAGAGTCTGTATTTGTAGAAGTACAGAAGTATAGCAGTATATTTGCAATTAGAAAAGTCCACCTGTCTGGCAGGATGTCTCTCAATGTGAAGCAGTTTACCAGGAAAATTAAGCTTTTGATATATAAATTCAGACGTGACTTTGAGCAGACTAGCCAAGAATCCTGAAAAGGTACAATATGCTACCTTTCTACATATCACTAATGAAGAAGAATTGGAGGTACTTAGTAGTTTTACATTTCAAGTAGATAATAAAGACAAAATAGCAACAATAAGAGATTAGTCCAGAAATTATGCTAAGCCTAGAAAGAGTTTCTCATGTATTTTCCATTTGTTCTGTACAAGGGCACAAGGTCCTACAAAGACTATAGATGATTTTGTTACTGAGTTAATGAACTGAGCCACTGTGAATTTGGTGAGTTGCATGATTCATTATAAGGAAACAGAATAGTTTGTTATATAAGAAATAATCAAACAAAAAAGAGACTGTTTAGAGAAGCAGACATGACCTTATAAGAATGTGTGGAAGTATGCAGAGCGAGTAAAATTACAAGCACACAGTTAAAGGGATTTATTAAGGAAATGAAACTGTTTTAGATGAAATGTAAGTCAGATAAGACAGACTTGAGAAATGACGTATGAATGCATTGTAACACTAACTGACACTTGGAAGAGAGCTACAAGGTCACACAAATACAGTGCAAATTAATTTCAAGCCCAATGCACTGTGGTGATTATAATAATGAGAAGAGAAAAGTATTCTTTGTTTGATTGGTTTTGTAGATAGTGTAATAGGCATGATCATGTTATAAAGATGTGCAAAAGGAAAGCAATTATGTTCAAAATGTTGCATGCTCTTCAACAGAAACATGGAAGCACACTGTTGGCATTTCAAGGTGAAAATAACTGATACAATAAAGTCTGAAAATGTAGTAGAAACAGTGAGGCATGTGTCCAAGTCATATTTCTTTGGCAAGAAATACTCATAATTAATAAATGATGCATTTAATTTACATTAGGCACAGGTACAGAGTATAGCATCTGATGAGATGTTTGAAACACTGTGGCTAAAAGGCATAGAAAGGCAGCTTTGCGTGTATATTGTTGACCTACTCAGGACAATAATTTAAACAATGTTAAACATTAAATACTTCACAACTATGCTACTTTATTTACAGGCTGTTTACAATATGAGGTATTCTGGCAGATAGACACAACTGGAAAGGTAACGATTCATTATACCTCTTGTTGATATTTAGTCAGCACCATAGGTGTTCTGAAGAATCTATTAATTTGTGTTAGAAAAGAAATAAAAATGGGGTTCCTTCTAGCTCAGGCTGAGGCAAAATAATTTCAAGTTAAACAGTAGGAGATGTAAAATAAGACCAAAAGTATGAAATACATATTATATATTATAATGTCAGACAGATTGATATCTGCCAACATCAGAAGACAGGGACTGCAGAGGATTATAAGTAAGAACATTATTTTGGTATGCTCCAGAAACTACCTACAGAAGCATCATCATTAAAATACTGTAATGTCAATATGGTATAGCAGCTGCAGTTCTTTTATTCCTCAGGTAAATCTCTTTATTTGACTCCTGCAGTACATTATGCACCTCATTACCATTCATGTCTTTTTCTCTGCAGTCCAAAAACTTAATAGGAATTTAACCTTGGCCCATTACTGCCATCTTTCTCCAAAATTGATCAAATAGAAAACAATACCCAGTAGAAGTCCAGATAATCCTTCAAAACCCAGTTATACTTACATTTAGAGAAACGACTGAAGATAGGTGATTACCCCTCATATTCATCCTTAACATATCAGGCTACTTCAGAACTGACCACCCAGTCCCAAATACTGGTGGTAATACCATGTATTTAATAAAGAAAAAACAGTACAGAAAGCTTTCCATCAGTGAAAAATTCAGTCAAAGAAATACAACAAAACTGATTGAAACGGAAAGCTAGAGCAAGGAGAAATAATGTATTGATCAGAGGCATCCCAGAAAAACAGCTTAACACACATATAAAGGAAATAAGCTAGCTAATGTATAAAATTGCTGAATCTCCTTCTTGAAGATTGATGACGAAAGAATGCACACGTGCTTTCCTGGCCCAATCACAGACCCTGGTGCTTCTTTCTCTTTCCCCCCCGTGGTCGGGGTCGTTTTTCCAGTTGAGGGGAATTGCGCCCACAGTGGAACGCTTGTGCTGCTGAGTTGCCAGCCCTAACGACAACAGCGCACCCCATTCACTTCAGCACCGATGTCTCCACACAGAAGACGCCCAGCTGAGTCTGGAACCAGTCAGTGTCTTATTGTGGCTTTATAACACTAACAAAAGCACCACCACACCGGATCTCTAAGAATCTTTCTAAATGCTGCACATGCTCGAAAAAAATTCAAGCTGCAAAAAGGAACCATATTCTATGGAATGGCTGCGTTTTTTGGATTTAATTACTTTTCATTTGGGCACTCCAACTACAGCTTAGGGAGCATCTCCACAGTCGTGAATGAACTACATTACTCAGACTCCTTTGCAACCACAAATCAGGAAGCTGGTCAAAAGAAAAACTATGGTATTGTAAAAAAAACAGTGTTTGCAAATTAAAACAAAAGTAAGGCTCTCACATAACAGAATACCTGCGGATTTACTTTTTCCTGACTCAAAAAGTGAAGATTCTCATGTATATGTTGTATGGAAGGTAAATCTAGCCTAGAAATAGTACCACAGGTTAATTGATTATATACCAATGGTAATATATAGGTGCTTGATTTTTTTTTTCTTGTTACTTGTTCCTTCCTGAATATATACAAGCTGGACTAATACAATCTTTTGGGTTAGAAACTGTAGCAGCTGTTGCAGCTGCAATAAATACTCAGCCCATACTATGAAAAGCAAACCATTGTAGTTAGGTTTGTGTTGTTTTACATAGTGTTAAAATATGCTTTCTTAAGCTTTAAAATAAGTATGCATCAAGTGTAAGCATACTAATCTTGTACAGCAGAGAATATATAGGGATTCTTTGTTTTTCTGTCTCATATTTTCTTTTCTTTCTTTTTATGATCTGAATGCTGTTTTTTTTTTGTATATATGCTCAATTCTTACATGATAAATGGACACCCAGGGATATAACTGTAGCAGTAAATGCAGACCCAACAAGTAAAAGAGGAACATGCAAACACTGTTTGACAAAACTATATTAAGGTAAAATCAGTTGTGTATGTTGTTACTCTTCTATGTGTGAGCACAATTAAAATGCAATAGTTTGCTTTGAACTATATTTTGATTAGATTGCTATTTGCCTATTAAGCTAGATATATAAATTTCAGTTAAAATATGTTCAGCTCAATTATTTTCAAATGAACAAAGGGTTAGAATGCATATCTTTTATACATGATTTGTGTGGGCATGATGTTATGTGTGATGTTTTATTGCTGGGACTTAGAATGACAGAAACCGTTTGTATTATAATTGTTAATATTCCTTTTACCTCTCTTTCAGGTAGTAGGCTAGTGTGGGTATGCACGGGGGGGGGGGGTGTTCTGAAAGGGAGAGATGTCACACATATCCACACCATTGATATGTACAAAAAATTCTAATAATCTTGAAATGTTATTTTGTCCCTATATATATATATATATATATATATATATATATATATATATATATATATATATATATATATATCCGCTTATTCTGAAAGTCAGCAATCTGTGTATTATACCCTTTAGATGATCTCTGTGGATTCATGGAATGTAAAGGGCTTACAAGATAAGAAAAAAAAAAGAATCTATTAATGCACTTAATTTTTAAATCTAAGGCAGAGATTACTTTCATACAGGAAACGCATATGTTGAAAGAGCAATGGGAGAAAGTTACAAAAAAAATGGGTGAAATATATTGTTGCTGCTGGTAACAGTACAGCTTCTAGGGGAGTTGCCTTGTAATATATGGAAAGGTAGCTGTGACCCAAATGGTAGATGGTGCTATTTTACTTGCAAACTGCCACCATTTAAAAAACCTTTCTTAGTCCTGAATGTTTATGCCCCATGTTTGCATCAAATAACTTATCTATACGAGATATACAGAATCTTAGAGAACTATCCTAATTACTTCTATATCATAGGAGGTGACTGGAATATGTTAATTAATCCAGAACTTGATAGGACAAATAAGAATAACAAGCAATCAGTTCAGCTTACTACACTAATAGCTGAAATAATGGAAGATTTTAAGTTAGCTGACCCATTTGAAAACTATAGAAATAGTATAACTACTAATAAATTCACTTATTATTCACCATATCACAAGTCTTGGTCTATGATAGATGTATTTTTAATATCTGAAATCTTATTAAATAATACAGTCACATACAATAGTGAACCTAGGACAATATCGGATCATGCAAAGATAAATATTACACTAAAGTTGGGGAGCTCAGTGCAAGGACCTCGAACAGTTATGAACTGGACGTTAAATACTAACTTACTAAAGCTTAAAGATATTTCACAAAATATCATAGACATTCTTACCCAAACTTATAGCAACCTAGAAGTAGTAGATATACCATACGACATTCAATGGCAAGCTACAAAAGCCACTATTAGGGGTATATTAACTCAAAAAGCTGCTTTCTATAAAAAATTAAACAGAGAAAAAGTCATATTAATAGAATCAAAATTAAAAAAATATAGTCAGAACTGCAAATAAATTATTCACCAGTACGTGAAAGTCAAATGGTTACACTACAAGGACAACTACATGAAATTCAAACACAACAGTACTTAATCAATGAAATTAAACTCCTCCACAAATATGCCGAATGGGCTCAATCGCCCTCAAAAGCACTGGCAAGAATCATAAACATTAAGAATCCTCCTACCAAAATAAAGCAACTAAATTATAATAACAAACCTTTAGAGACAGATGAAGAGATCATTGCAGCTTTTGAAGAGATATACCAAAAACTATATGGCCCCCAAGACCAGTTTAATGAGTCATTATTTCATCAATTTACCAAAGAGTTACAATTTCCAGTACAGAATCAGACACAAATAAATAATCTTAAAGCTCCCTTAAGTGTAGATGAAATCATTGCTGCTGTAAATTAGTTGAAACCAGATAAATCACCAGGGTCTGATGGTTACATGGCGGAATTTTACAAGACTTTCAAGAAACAGTTAGCTCCTATACTACTGAAAGTATACAGATACATAATAAAGTATGGTGGTGGTGCTGCAGTAATGTTGTCGCCTCATAGTAAGATGTTGTCCCGTTCGATTCTCAGCTAGAGCATCTTCTGTGTGGAGACATGCGTGAATGGGTGTACCTTCATTGAAGGTTGTGCATCAGGGCCGGCAACTCGGCATGTAAAAATCTACTGCCAATCATTAGCGGACCGGAGTTCCGCTGTAGCGACCCCTAATCGGGAAAAGCCGAAAGACACAACAACAACAACCAAAGACCTGTATATCAATAACTCAAAAACTATATTTATGCCAAAACCCAAATCTGATGCATCAAACCCAAATAACTACAGGACAATAGCACTCATAAATATTGATATTAAAATTCTTTCTACAACACTAGCTAGTAGAATCAAACAAATTCTACCTCACATTATATCTTCTGAGCAACTAGGCTTTATGAACAACAGACAAATATATGACAACACACTTACTATTGATTCAATCATTAGTTTAAAAGCAAATGATAAATGTCCTAGCTATGCACTGTCAGTAGATGCAACCAAAGCTTTTGATAGAGTCAAGTTTAGATTTTTTATTAAATATACTCAAGAAATGTAGTATTCCTGAGGGCTATATAAACATGATTAGGGCTTTATACAAAAATTCCACAACAACACCATCTATACATAAAAAGCAATCAAAGCCTATTCAAATAGTGAATGGTACAAGGCAAGGATGCCCACTATCACCTTACCTGTTCAATATTTACATAGAACCTCTGCTGCTTAAAATATCACAAAGAACTTACCACCATATTATGAATATTTCTAAAGTCCCAATAAATTATGCAGCTTTTGCTGACGATCTTAACATTTATTTTGAATTCCCTAATACTGATTTGAATAAGATACTAAACTCCATTGAAAAATTCTCAAAAATATCTAATTATGCGATTAACCCTAATAAAATCCATCATATTCCCTCTGAATACTCTAGGACATAAGGAATTCTATTTCCCTGAAACTGAAATTAAAGTCAATTATAATCTCAAATATCTGGGTATTATGTTCACTCACCCCCAATCTGATATGACTAAAAACAACTTGTTTAAAACCTGGTCTAACATCACTGAAGACACTAAGAGATGATTAAACCTCAATCTATCTCCAATAGCTAAGGCGGCTATAGTTAAAATGAATATTCTTCCAAGACTATTGTTTCATTTTGGTGCTATTAACCAAAATATACCAAAAAACTTCTTCTCCAAACTTGAAACATTACTAGGAAAGTTTATTTGGCATCCAAAAAGTACAAGAATAAAATACACTAAATTAACATTACCCAAACAAAAAGGGGACCTAGGCCTACCTGAATTCCAAACATACTACAACATATTAAACACTAGTTGAATTATACAAACAAATTTTGAACCATCCAACAAAGCATGGTATCCACTATGGATTAAAATATATTACAATCATCTAATCTCATGCAATTTAAACCCTAGAGCAGTACCCTTTCTAAATTCTAAGACTTTAAAGCATTTTAAGGTTCATCCCATAATAATAAGAAACACAGTAATATTTCAAAAGCTGGTAGCCTCCCTAAATCTTAAAGATACTTTGGTATTGGGACAGCCAGTACACCTTAATCCTAATATTAAATTAAACAATACTATATTAAACCTGAATCAGTATCCAAAAAATAAAAATATCACTGTATGGGACCTATACCAGATCGAAAGTTTCTCATTTGACAATATTAGACAAAAACTTGAAGTAAATAAAAGCTATAATACCATAATCAACCAATTAATATACCTGATCAACACAATTACTTTGAATGTCAAAATAGACAACCAAGACATGCAGGTATATCAACAAATTATTAACCTGCTACTGTTGAGATCTAAAATGTTATCAAATACATATAGATTAATAAAAAGTAAAATAAAATAATAAAAATTAGATCTCAAGATGCAGTTCTATATTCCAAATTTTGGGAAGAGAAAAATAATAACATCGCTGATGAACAAAAATCTGATGCTATTGAACTTACTTTGAAATTAACTCCCCTTAAAAAACTAATTTATACCAAAATTATGATCAATAACAATACGTATCACACACCACTTTTTCTTAGTAAAATTAATCCCTCCCACTCCCCTTATTGTACCATATGCCAAAACAGTGTTGCTGACACCCTTCATATTTTTTGGAGCTGTAAAAATGTTTACAAGCTGTGGTGTTCGCTAAGAACCAAGTTAGAAAAAAAGGGATACACCAAATCTACCTTGTCATGGGAAATGGCAATTTTACATATATTTCCTAATAATTTCTCATAAGAAAATAAACACATCATAGTCACATTTTGTGCAATGATCAAATCATATATAGCCCAAACTTGGTTAGATAGAAGTAAAATCACATGGGAAGAATTTAAAGGAATGGCTGTAAAATAATTATTAGCCAGCAAATTAATTACAAGAAGCAAAAAAAAAAAAACTATCTTACTATCAGAAACATTGGAAAATGCTTTTAGAAATCCTAGGACAAAATTGAGTTATGACCAAGGAACTTCACCATCAATATTACTTTATATAATTAAGGGAAACTAAAGGCAATTATTATAGAAATACCCACAATAACAGTGTACAGGTCATGGCAAGCACATATAAGATGAACATTAAGGTGACATCAATGTATATATTGTGCATAGTGCAAGACAGAATGTTTATTTAGGTAGACTTGAATATCTGGTTGCAATGTTTTAATGTCACATGTTCAATATGTTGTATACTACCTTTACGTAAATGTCTGTTTTACAGCTCATTAAGAGCAGCTTGATTATTAGACAATTCTGTATAATTGTTACCCTAACATTGATGATTTATGTTATGTATATCGTATTTGGATGACTGAAACTTGATATTCCAAGTAGCTTGTATGTATATTTTCTGTGTCATTCTTTTCTTGTATTTAAATAGAAGAGAAATGCAATAAAAATTATATTTGAAAAAAAAAAAGATATGGATTACGACCTTTACATAGAATCTATCTTTGTTGACCTTAGTATGGCCCTTGACTTGATATGTCACTGTCTCCTACTTTCTTCTCTCTTTAAAACTACCTTTGCCTCTAACCCCCTTTGCTAGTTCATAAGGTATCTTTCTAATTCACCAATCATTGTACAGTACTTCCTGAATCGTACTCAGGGTGCTTAGGGAGGTAAAACTAAGCAGAATTAAATTGTTTGAAGCATGGAAGAACAACCGTAGTAGGGCTAGCCACCCATCTGTTTGAACACTGGCTCTAGGTGACTGTCATTGATAAAGAGACACCCTGAACCCATGTGCAAAAATGGGGAAAAGGGATGGTGGATGGATGGATGTGATTCTTTTATATCTGCCTCTAGGAAGGGACGCATACACACCATTGATCAGGGGTAATTATTTGTCCAAAATTAAGTTACATCTAATATCCACTGAGGGATGGAAAGCATTTCTAACTAGATAGGAAACCCTTGGTGTGGATGGCATGACTGACCAGCTGTGAGGAAACTGAATGTAAACTCCAGACAGCCTAACCACTTCTTGCCATTATTACACTCACTTGCTTCAAAGGAAGACATTTGTGGCAGCTCTACCCTTTTTTTGTCCTTACAATGGTCTGCTAGTGGGATACATAAGTTCAGAGTAGGCTGTATTTCTCCAGCTACAACTCTGTTCTCTAACCTTAGGGACTGCTGTGAGATGGCAGGCTGCTGTCCCTAAATACTGGCACAAAAGTACATTTGCCTTATCAAATTACCTAAGCATTTTTTCTGCACCTTCTCAAACTGCAACAAAGTTTCTCAGGAATCTGTGGCTATCACAGATATTGGGTTCTGTTCTTACCATCTCATGGTTAACATTTCCTACCGTAGACTATTCTTACAACTGGTAGTGTCCAAAGGCTTTCAGGCAATACAAATGTATTGTTATTCTTAACAGTGAACACCTGTATTTAATGTGCAGGACTCTACATGAAACTTTTAAAATTCTAACCCTACTTTATTTTGGCTTGCACAAAGGAAGAAATAACTGCTGTAATTTCTGGAAGAACAGGAAGCTATCTATAGGAGTGACAACACCCCCCCCCCACAACACACACAGAGGCTACTCTGAGTCTTGAAAGATTTTCCATGACAGCAGCTACTTAAAGTAAGGAAAATACATTTTATGGTAGTTTGCCTACCTGTGATACACTAGGTTTAGTGGTGGTTGGTTCCCCCATTCCTGGGCACTGTACATAACAGCACAGTATAGTTTTAATCCATGGCTTTGGCACTGATCATTTGTCTGTGTCGACTCTCTTGCAGGATGTTAGTGTTATGGGGGAATTCATAATAACTCCTGATTTGCAGTTGTCTGTGAACTTGGTGAGCCAGATGACTTGATATTAGCCTTTTTCTCCAAGAAGTATATGCCAAACATGAGTGGTCACATCATGGAAGCCTCTAGAATGTACCTAGTGACCTGCCCCTTGGTGGAGGTGGTTTCACCAGTCCTGACTTCTTGGAGTCTAGCCGTGAGCCAGCTGGCAGTCAAGTGAGATGTGTAGAGATTTATGCCACATGGTACCTGAGTGAGGTATTGTGTTGAATGCCTTAGTCAGGTCTAGGTAGGTGGTATGTACCATTTTCCCTTCATCCATTGCCTTTGGTTACCTTCTCAAAGAAGTCTACCAGGTTAAGTAAGCATGACCTTCCTTTGACAAAATCATACTGGGATGAGTCCAGTATCTGTAGGTTGACAATGTCTTTTTCTTTTTTTTTATTGTTTCCATAATTTGTTCCATGGCTTTGCATATTAGACTAGTCACACTAATGCGTCTGTAGTTTCTGGGATCGATTTATGACACATCCTTGTGAAAGGGATTAACCATTGCCATCCTTATTTCTCTTGGTATGTAGCCTGTTTAGAGGCTGTAGTTGAAAAGTGACCCAAGTGGTCCTGATAGGTCACATTTCAGGCTATTTTGGAGTAAAACTGCGATACTGCTGGGCTCCACTGAGACTGTGTTTTAAGCCTTGGTGAGCATGGCTATGACCTGCTTCCTGCTGATAGCTGGGGGTTATGCTGGTAGGAATTTCACTAGGGGTGGCCGGCGGGTGAGTGGGGGGAGGTAAAGTTTGAGTTGAATTTGTCAGCCAACAGATTCACTGTGTCACTCTGCTCAGTGAAGGTGATGCCATTTACTGCCAGTGCTGCACACTGTTGTATGTTACCTTTGAAGTTTTGGACATAGCTGTAAAAAGCCCTGCGGTTGTCTTTAACCTGAGAGGCTATCTTGACCTCATAACTGGCCTTGTTGGATTTAATTAGTCCTCTTAGTTTCCTGTTTAGTTTTATTAGTGAGCTCTTGTCATTATGAGAATTCCTCTTTTTGACTTTGGTCATGACTTTTTTCCTTTAGTTATATACCCTTTGAACATTGGGATTCCACCAGTGTAGTTTGTTTTGGTCTTACTTCTGGTAGTTACAGCAGCCTCTATGCAGCCATTTACTTGTTTGTACAGTGTTACTGTGAATAATTCTGCATAGGCTGTTATGAACTCTGGGTTGGGTGAGGTACTGAATTCTGAAAAACTGTTGCTTAATAAGATGTAGTTTGCTTTAGAATACTTTCTAACTGTAACAGGTTTTGCTGGGTTTTCCCAGTTGATTTTTATTTCAAATGAGACGGCTTTGTGATCTGATCTCATCAGTGAGGATGTGACATGGGGTGGGATGGGGGTGCAATTTCTTCCCAAATTGGTGAGAACAAACTCCAGTATGTTTTCTGTTTAACAGTTACAACACAGGGGTGGGAAAGCTTCTCTTACCTGCAGCACTCTCTCATCCTCTCCCCTCATTTCCACCCACCATGCATAATTTTCTTTATAGCTTCAAGCCACACCCCATCTCATTCATCCATTTTCTACCTATCCTCACAACAAATCAGATAAAAATTTAAGTTACTAGCACTAACTGAGCTACCAAAACTACTGTGCCTCTTCCCTTACTGACACAACAATTCTAGCCTTTCTATTCACCTTGGTTAGTCTTCTTCGTCAGTTTTAACCACTGTACTCAGTCTCACTTCACTAGCAATATGTATAGAATATTCAACTCATGCTATTATCCATCCATATACTAAATGAGCTTTGCATGGCCTTCCGTCCTAAGCATTCCATGAACCCAAACAAACAATACAACAAAGCAGTGCCAGTAAGGTTATGTTAAAATACATATATGGTGGAGGGCTGAATTAACTTGCATTCCAACCATCAAGAAGAAGAACTAGATTACAGTTATGTAGAGACCATCAAAACAATGCTCACCTTTGACCTTTTAGCATACCGCAAAGTTATTTCTTATTTGCATAATCCTAATAATATTGCAAACAGGAGACATTCAATTAAATCCTGTTCCATTTTTTACTCTACTCACAGTGTTCAGTAACTGAAGTCCCACTCTCCCTATAAACATGCAAGGGTCAACAGGAAAAATAAAAAAAAGACAACTCAGCATATACGCACATAACAAGCTTAAATAACACTGGAAGTGTGGCTGCGTACCTATAACTACAAAATAGAATATCTAAGTGAATTTTGCTAAAGACTGATAACTGGTTGTTTCACTGTATTACTCAGTAGTATCACATCTTCACAGACAGACAGCCAGATAAGATAATCGGGGGGGAGGAATAGCATTAGAGCTGTCAAAGAAAGCAGCCTCAAGCCAAAAACTAACTACCAGCACTAATGCCACTTGGGATAGTAGTCCCAATTGACTAATAACAGAAGGGCAGTTGGTGGCAATACAAAGTTATTTATTGTCACAGTATATATCCAACCCCAATCTTTCACCAACCTAGGATAACAGGCTCTGAACATTATACTGCCCAAGTCCAAACAACCTAAATTTATAATAGAGACCTAAAGACCAACTGGAAAGGACAGCAACTAAACAGGGATTTAGCAGGAAACAAACTGGCTCAGTTTGTGAGAAAAGGTACTAGAATGAATCTTATGACAACAAAAAGTACAATCCTACATGTAATTGTTACAAGCATGGAAAAATGAACAAAGCCAGGAACCAGGACACACCACAGAACTTTAATGGAATAAAATAAATTAAATAAAGTAAAATAAACCATACACAGTACGATAAAGCACTTTTCGTCTAGTCAGTGACTAGACTTCTTCATATGTAGTGTGTAAAACAGTTTTCACTTAAATACCCTTTCCTCACCCTGTTTACTAATTATTTAATCAGTTTCAACCACTTAGTAAATCAGCTACTGTTTGATAGTACACAAGTAAATGTACAATGATACAATACAATACAGTGAGTGCCATGCATCAAAACCTAAGCATATACATATTAAACCATATAAATATATTAAAAATGTGTATGTATGAAGGAATGAATAAACAGATAAATCTATGAACACAATTTCTACAATTTTGCCATCTTTGACAGTTTCCTTCATTCATCCTAATTTTAAAGTGTGTTTAAACCATGTTGAGAAAAAACAGAAACTAAGGGCATGGGTATATGAGCATCTTTACAACGTCAGGAAAGAGGAAATGGAAACGCGCTAGCTAACCCACTCATTTAAATGTAGGGTAATTGATCATATTAAAAAAGATCTTAGAGGTGGACCGAGGTCTCTATTATTGGAGAGACTGGAATTAATGTGGCAAATACGCTTGGACGCGTGCCATTTCCCAGGCCTCAACGAGATGTGTTCGATTCAGTGCCTTCTAAGATTAAAGAATCTAACCAGATAACTATAGGGTAGGGTTTAGGAGTTAGATCTCCAAACTTCCACTAGCATTGAGTATAAACTAACATTATTATAAGGTTTGGTGTCGAACCCATTGGCTCTTAAGATTTAAGAACTAAGTGAACTGATAATAAGATAAGGTTTAAGACATAGGTTTTTGTTTAAGAACACATCAGTAGCATGACCACCTGGGTTTAATCTGTTTAAGCTGTTCTAAAACAGTTTTTTCTCAACATGGTTTAAACACACTTTAAAATTAGGATGAACGAAGGAAACTGTCAAAGGTGGCAAAATTGTGTTCATAGATTTATCTATTAATTTCTTCATACATACACATTTTTTAACACATTTGCATGGTTTTATATGTATATGCTTAGGTTTTGATGCATGGCACTCACTGTATTGTATTGTATCATTGTACATTTATGTGTGTACCTGTCAAACAGTAGCTGGTTTACTAAATGGTTGGAACTGATTAACTAATTAGTAAACAGGGTGAGGAAAGTGAAAATTGTTTTACACACTACATCTGAAGAAGTCTAGTCACTGACTAGATGAAAAGCGCTTTATCGTACTGTGTATGGTTTATTTTACTTTATTTAATTTAATTTATTTTATTCTATTAAAGTTCTGTGGTGTGTCCTGGTTCCTGGCTTTGTTCATTTTTCCTGTTTACCCAGTTTGTCGTGCCTGTTTGAGTTCATTATTACAAGCATGTCTGATAAATTATCAGCCATACACATTTTCTGCACGCAATTAGTTGACCATTATACAGCTCTTACTACCTGGAAAATGAAAATGGGAAAACTGCCTTTCAAACTCATCCTAACCTGTAGCATTCATGAAACCAGTGATTCCTATAGGAAACATAGCTACAGTTCGTAAACTGGCAGAAGGTGTACAATTGCCAAGATCCAACAGCAGGACTCTTAACCTTTTATAATACATTAATGTCCATGCAAAATAAACTGTTTTCAATACAAAACAGTGATTCTCCATTAAAAGAACACCATAGCTGACAAGTGATCTAAAAGCACAAGTTAAAACTAGAGACAAAACATGCCTACCTTAGAAAAGGAACATTAATAAAGTAAAAGAGGACATTTCCAAAGGTTAAGAAAGGGCACCCGAATAAATATCAGTAATTATACTCATCCATCTTTTTCCCATTTTCTTTGTGGGATTTGGTGTGTTGCTTCAACTGTCACCATCTTTCTCTCAATTTAATGCCTCTCTCCTACCTTCTTAGATTGTCATACTTGACTTTTGCAGGTCTTGTCTGACATCATCTTTCAATCTCTTTGCTGCTTGCCCTCTTCCTGTCTGTCCACTATCTTCTTCACCAGATTGTCTTATGCTTTTCTGCATATGTGCCAGAACCACCATAATCTGTTCTGTTTGACCCTTTCTGCAATTGGCGCTACATGAGCTTCTGTAACAATGTCCTCATTTCTTCATCTGTCCCACAGAGTGCATTCTAAGTTCTGCTCAGATACTTCATTTTAATCACCTCTAGCTTCTTTAACTGCCTTATCTTCACTGTCCAGGTTTCTGTACCATGCAGTGGTGCTGTTTTTTTACACCTTACTTTTCAGATGTTTTGGTGTTCTTCTTTCACACATTACCTCTGATTCTCTGTACCAGTTTGCTGCAGCCCCAGTGATTCTGGCTTTGACTACCTCATTCAGACTTCCCTTCTCCTCAGCCACCTCTTCCAGATACTTGAATCTATTAACCTGCTCGTTTTTCCCTTCTTCTTCAATTTTCAACTTCTTCTGATTTTGCCCATTTGCTGCTATGACAACTATTTGATCTGAACTCAGTTTGATTTCATGTGCCTTGCCATCAGCTTTGCATTCCATTCCATTATCATTTTCTGACATTCTTGATCAGAGACTGCTTGTAATACCATATCTTCTGCATATAGCAGCTTTTTAGAGCTGTCCCCTATGACCTGTTTGCTAATGTAGTCCATCACCAGTATGAACTTCAGTGGGCTCAGAGATGAAGCCTGATGCACACCCACTCCCACTGGGAACCCTCCTTTGAGTCTGAACATTGTTTGAACTCGTGTCATTGGGTTCTTGTACATAGCTTGCAACAATTCTACCAATGTTTCTATGATTTTTGAATCATCATAGGACTGTCCAAATCAGCTTTCCTGGCACCCGTCATTTGCTTTCTCCAAGTCTAGGAATACCCAGTTGGACTATTTATTCATCTGTAGCTTTTTCTCAACTATCTGTCTAACTGCAGACATTGGGTCGGCTGTGATATATCCTGATCTTAATCCAAACTGCTCACTCCCATATTACTTTCTACTACTCTAGATATTCACTTATCAGTCACCCTCTCCAGAACTTTCATGCAATGTAACAGGAGTTTGATACCGTTATACTGCCCACAGTTGGAAATGCCCCCTTTGTTCTTGTACATTGGCAACGGAATGCTTATTCTCCAGTCATCTGGGATATGCCACAATCAACTGCAAGCAGTTGTCAGAGAAGGCTCTAAGGTCAACAGAGAATAGTCTGACGACCTGGAAGTTGACTGGAGAAAAAGCACAAGACTTCAAGGAAGTACTCTGGGCTGTAGCACCTTGGAAAGAAGAGGAAGTAGGTGGAGTTGAAGAAGAGTGGCAGTGCCTCAAAACAGTATGTTTGAAGACTATACTGTTATGAGTACCTTCAGGAGAATTTCTCATTTATCTCACCCACATCTTGATCATATCTGCTGTGACCTCATCTGAGCCTGCTGCTTTCCCTAACTATATTTTCCTTATTGCTGTTTGTGACAATGTGAGGTACTGGCAGCTATGCCCGGAGAAGCAGGGCAGTAGATGTGTAACATATGCCAGCATAGCTAGCTGTAGTTTTGTAAAGCATTATATTTCATTTGTATATCAAACTGATTTGCACATGTGTGTGTGTGCTGAAAATGTATTTGTAAAGCTGCTTGTGTTAAAAAATGTACCAACAGTGGGTCCTGCTGGACATTAAAAAGAAATACACCTGTATGTCAGATTGTATTATAACTGTTGAAATTAATATTGTAACAGAGCCTATTGCAAGAGAAGAGGTTAATCTTAGTCCAGCTAACTTTGAAAAATAGTTTAAAATTAAATTACTTAATTTAGGCCATAAAGATTGTATCTCACAGGTCTCAATACAACCAAAGACAAAAAGTCTATAATAGGAAGCCTTCTGTATTGTCCTTGGGGGTGAGCTAATTGCTATCCTGGAAGGGTGGAAGTGTTGAAATGGTTTTATGGATTCCAGCTGGTATAACACATCTTAGCAAAGCTATAGCTGTGTTTATGGTAACACATACGTGTGTGATTCTGATTCAGTTTCTAGTAAAGAGGGTAGTATGGGAACCAGAAGTCAGATGACCAGATGTATGTGATGTCATTCTGTAATCCAGCTGTGAAATGATGTTTTGATGCCAGATGAGACAGAAGTCTCAGAGCAGTCTGTTTTAGTAACCTGACATAGAAGGATCACTCACCTACTTCATCTTGCCTTGCTTTAATAAGTAACCAGGGAAAAGTAATTATTTAGATCAGTCAGAAAAATATAGTGCGATTAGTTAAGTATTGTTTTTCTGTATCTGTGTGAGTCTTTTCATAATTGTTGTTTTAATATTCCCTGTGATTGAAGCTCTGGTATTTATTGTAAATACATATTTAGTATTTTCATGTTTATTATTTAGTATTAAATATATTTAAGCTTCTCATTGTGACTGGTCTTTTAGAGAATAATTTATCCCTTGAGAGTACTTATGTTTATTTGGAGACACTGCTCCTGACAGCCTTGCTATTTGGTCAACATTACCATTGGTATTAGTATTAATTTCACTCAGTATAATTGGGTACCTTTGTAAGAGCCTTAGAGTAGCTGCCTTTGGAATATCTGGTGGCAGTAACTATCTTATAGTCTGGGCAGAGAGGCATAGCTAGTAAATCTGTGCCAGCCTTTCCCAGGTGTGTGTTTGTGTGTGTGCGAGCTACTTGGAGTAGGGACACAGAGCACTAGTTTCACAGAGAGACAGTGGTGAAGAACTTGGCTTGGACACTCAGCTGAGGGCTTAACTCTACAGTTTTGCCAGTGAGGAGTCTTACTGGGAGTCTGGAGAGAGAAAGAGAGAGAGAGAGAGAGAGAGAGAGAGAGAGAGAGAGAGACTTCTATAGTGGTCTGGTCCTCTTCTCTCATATCAGGCTATGTCTTGGGTAGTATATCTTCTGTGGGACTTTCTTCATTCAGAAACTGCTGGAAGCACTCATTCCATCTGCCCTTGACGTCCTGTGGACTGGTGAACAGGTTGTTGCTTTCAGCCCCTGTGAAGGGAGTCTGACTATCTTCTTTATCTTTCTGTCTTTGCCTAGAAACCTCATAGAGTATCTTTGTGTCATCTTTTGAGTCACTTTCTATGATTTGGTATAGTGCCTCTGATGCCTTGCTCTTTACTATTGAACTGATCTCTTAGCTTCTTTGTTAGCCAACCAGTATTCCTTTTAGCCAGGCAGTCTTTTGTATTTCCCCCCTTTTTCCTGCACTCATTTTTTTGATAACTTTATAGGCTTCTACATTCCACCACCAGCTTTCCTTATGTACCTTATTTCCATACTTGGCTTGGACACATATCTGTCCTATAGTCCTCACACAGACTGTTTTGAGGTGCTGCCATTCTTCTTCTTCTTCAACTCCATTCACTTCCTGTTCTTTCTGAGGTGCTAGAGCTCAGAGTATTTCCTTGAACTCTTGTGTTTTTCTTCCAGTCAACTTACAAGTCTTCAGACTAGTTTCTGTTAACCGTAGAACCTTCTCTGACAACTGTTTGCAGCTGATTGTGGCAATCAGTGGTTTATGCTGTGGACCAACTATTTCACTGGGAATAACTTTGCAAACACTGATTCTACTCAACGCCCTTCCCTTAATCGTAGGAAGTCTCCCTGAGTTGCATGTTTGCCCCTCTTGTATGTGATCTTGTGACTCTCTCTCTTGCTGAACCATGTGTTGGTCACCATCAAGCCATTTTCCAAACAGAAGTCTAGCATGGCTTCTCCTTCTTTAGTCCTGTTACCTCACCTATGTAGACCCTAACAGTCCTCATATCCTGTTCTGTCTGCCCTGATATGTGAATTCAGATACCCAGTAGCAATATCAACTTATGTTGTCCTGCTTTATCTACTAGGTCCTGCAACTGCTGTCTGAACGCAGAATAAACTTTAATAAACAAAGTAAAAGAGAACACATCCAAAGGTTAAGAAAGGACACCAGAATAAATTAAAGCTAAAGTGGCCTACCTGTGATATCTGCAAATTAATTTACTAAAGGAACCAAAAACGTTCTGGTAGTTCATTAGAATCATAAGTATCAAAACATTTCTCAAAACAGGCCAACAATAAGCACCCAGCCATAAAAATATTAATAAACTGAAAGCCAACATATCCTCTTCTCATCCTTCTTCAGCCAAATTATTTTCTACCACTTCTATGTTAAAAATTCTTCTAAAAATGACATTCTGTAACTAGAAGATTTTCATTATAACTAAGATTTACACATATTATACCCTAAAATGCTAAGACTAGGTAGTACTTTTCTGAGCAACCCATTACAGCAGATATTCTCTCACCTTCTCTACCAAATCCATTACACTTTATTTAAGTATTATTGCCCCTCACCATAGTAATTACCCCCACCACATTCACTGGCAAATAGCCAATTGCCATTTCATGTCTTATAATAAAAATTCTGGAAATGCTAATTTACAGGCAAATATTTGAATGTAATCAAAAATGATATATTAAACCAGCATGGATCCCAGCTCAGCTATAGTACACTATGGTGATATAATAGTTTAACTTACCAAATCTATAGCCAGTGCCATTTTCCTGGAATTTAAATGTATCTATGAAACTGTGGGCCACCGGCAATTACTTCCACAAATGCCAAAAACTAAAACTGCTCAAGAAGGAGATCAGTGGTTCCAAAGCTACCTCAACAACAGGACCTTTGTAATGTAAATTAACAATACTGTCTCAAATGGAGGGTGTACAACAGGAGTCCCTTTTGTCTCAGTGCAGAGACCCCTGCTATTCTCCCTGTTTATCAATACTTCACCGTATGATTTCAAAAATAACTGCTCATTGTGTGCAGATGGTATTGTGATTGAAAAAAGGAGTAAATCAACATGATACATTAAATAAACAATTGTAACTGCTAATAATCTAAATGTCAATCTGAAAAGCCTGCTGCCGTGATATTAGGAATTTAGAAGAGAATCTCACAAGCGCAACCGCTAAGCATTAAGGACCTAGAATGGATTTCTACATCATCAATTGAAGTACACATCTATCTAGGAATTATAATAGATAACAAGTTCTCCTTTGTCAGACATGTAGAACATCAGCTTGACAAAGTTCTAAAGCAACTAAAAGTTTCCAATAGATTTCCCTACTTGCTTACTACTGAAGCTCAGACATTAGTAGCCAAAATGTCCTCATTCTATGCCTTGAGTATGGTCTACTTCTAATCAGTTGAAATTCCTAACAAAATATTTTTACCCTTCAAACAACCCAGAATACAATGTTAATGTAATACATTTATCAACAAGAGTACAGTTTTTCTATTTTTCTGGGAAAATGCTGGAAAATCCCAGATTTGCAGTGTTTGGGAAGTGGAAAAGCATATGATTTTCATAGAATTTGGCATGTTTGGCCAGAGACATTATTCAGCAAAACCTGTATTTCCTCTCACATTTGTTGCTTACAATATTGTGCTTTATTGAATGTTCTTTACCTAGAATCTTTTTTTAATTTTGCATTATACAGATGCATTAGAAAATTCTAAATCACTAACAGGGAAACCACACTTCAAGGTCAAAAGTATATTATCCAGATTTCATCTAAAAAATGGAATTTCATTCCTGAGAGCTGTTAATCACTGTCCCTGTTTATCATCTTAAAGGGAATTGCACTATGAAACCATATACATAAAACCAAATTGTCACCAGTTAAGGTAAGAGTGCATCTTCTGATAATACTTTAGCTTACAAGCTATTAAATTAATACTACTACAAATATTTAAAAAACATAATAATAATCAAAAGTTCCAGTATATCCTATGAAGTCAAGATACCCTACACCTATGACGACCTTCACATACCCTGGCAACAGCAGAATGCCTTCTACAAACCACCACTATAGCATGAAATATTCTATCAGACAAAATACAAAAATGCAAGCAAATGTCTTTGAAAATTATTGCACACCTCTCTTGTTGCTGTTTGTCTTTTCGGCTTTTCCCAGTTAGGGGTCACCACAGTGGAACTCCTGTCCGCTAATGATTGGCAGTAGATTTTTATGGTGCTGAGTTGCCAGCCCGATGCCCAACCTTCAGTGAAGGCACACCCATTCACACGTCTTTCAAATGCCACTCGACCGCGGGGAGGACATGCAGACTCCACACAGATGGCACTCCAGTCGAGAATCGAACAGGAGAACCTCTTGCTGTGAGGCAACAATGCTACTGCTGCACCACTGTGGCTTCCATTGAACACATCTCTAGCAAAGGTAATTACACTTGTTACAGCGAAACAAGCTACAGCTACAGAATTGATGCTTATGCTATGTTAATAAAAATCACATTATACTCAGCAATTTGCGAACAAACTCTTGCATACATACAGCAATGTAACCAGCATAAATATGTAAATAAATTGTGCTAGTATCTTTGTATATTATGCAGTGACTTGTGTAAGTAATAGTCATGCAAAAGCACAACTAAAGCAGTTATTGAATTGCATTGGAGTTAGTATCTATATACAGAGTACAGTGATTTTTTATAAACATTCATGTATAAGCGCTACTATAGTAATTATTGAACTATAAAAGCTGTTTATAATGTAACCTAAATATAAATGTTGATTTGAAATGTACCTCAGAAGGTAATCTGTTTGGTAAATGCTGTTTTGAAATGTTGATGTCTTTTGGTCTGAGTTGTGACTAAAACAGTCTTTAGACTAGTTCACATACCTGGTTAACACAGTTAAATAAGTAAATAAATTATTTAGTTAATACACCCTCTGTGTTTAAACCATTTGAGGACATTGTTGAGATTTTGTAAAAATAGTTAAGCTCCAAAAGAGTTGTGACTGCTCAACGTTTGAGATCCATTTGAGAAATCAGGTTAGAAATGAAAGTGTAACTCGACGCATTGTTGAACTGCACTAACTAGTGCAACATTGCTAGTTTGGAATTAAATGGTACAATATTAAGGGCCAGCTTTGTGTGTAGCATGTGCTCTGAAAGCAAATGAAGGTTTATTATCAGAAGAAAATGATTTGGCATTAGGTCATTCTCTAAACATTAAATTATGAACAAAAACATATACCAACAATGTTTATGAAATTCAATAAAAAGTGACGGAGCATGCAATTCATAAACTGTCATTTAGGTATACTAGGAGACAAGCTTACAACCTCATTTTCATTATGGTAGGGCAGCACACAAGTCCAAAGCATACTGCTTTAAAAAAAGATTATAGAAAATTTCATGAGAAAAGTCATATTAAATGTGTTCAAATATAAGTGTATAAAAATGATGTCAACAGCACATCTCAACCATTCAGATTTTCATGGAATGTCCAGATTTTTCACTCATATTTTTAGTCTGTTCCTCATAAAACATGTGGTTTTCTGGCAAATCACAGAGGATTGAAGTCACTAAATAATGACACAATAATGGCATATATTTGAGTTTCAGACTTCATATCCTTCAGGAAAAATGCATGATAATACAAATCCTGTTATTCTATCAACTGTCTGAGTTTATAAGAGCAACAGTTAAAATCTGTCCCTATTTTTGGATCCTTATCCCCCATTATTTTAGGCTTTGTCCAAATTTCTTGCATTGAGAGGTTGAGAGGTATGGCCAACAGTAAGCAGAGGATGCATGAAACCAAATACTAAACCTCACAAAAGTCATATGTGCAAAGGAGTTGCTATAGATAGTGGTAATGATTTAAGGACACAGAATTGGTAAGGGTAATTTATTATAAATGGTATTACACAATGTTCAAGATTCCTAGACATTTAGTGCAATGTGTAGTGTAAATTAACACAGGTAATGGCAATGCACAAGGTATGGTTGATTAAGAAACACAGTTACCATGGCTGTGTAAGGGCAAAAATAGTGTGAAATGCAGTGCATGTAGATGACTGCATAATGATAGGCAAATGAGGAATCCCATGATAACAAGGCACACCCATGATGAAAATGATGATATCAAACATAACAAAGAGATTTAGAAATGTAAAAAACAGATCCAATACTCTGTGGTGCAAACCTATTCAGAATACCAAGGATTTGTGGTGTACAGAGTTATGAGTATGTGAGCAGCAGTAGCAACTATTACTAAATAGCATGGGTTAGTGGTTGCTGTTAGACCTGGTACCCATGGTGCAGCCATCTGAGACATTATAGTAGGTACTGTCACAGCCGTACATGCTAGCAGCTCATGGACCAGCTGAGAGTAGAACAATACCATGCTGACAGGGAGACTGTACAAGACCTAACCTACAAACAGACTCAGGAGGGGTGCTTGGATTATCCATTCCATCTTAGTTACAGGGACCTTCCAGAGACTTACATGGGACACAGTAGGAGTAGATGTTAACACAGTTCTCAATAAAGCCAAACAGTTGCAGAACAAAGCTTAGTTCATAAAGCCAATGCCGAATGCAGTATGAAACAAACCAAGCAATGCTGATACTGAACAAGTGTTTCATAAAACAGAGCTTTCAGGTCAAACAAACCCTTCAACACTGACGAAGGGTTTGTTTGAACTGAAAGCTCTGTTTTATTAAACACTTGTTCAGTATCAGCATTGCTTGGTTTGTTTCATACTGTACACATTAAGAGTAGCACAGGTGGCAGCCTCACATATTCTACAACATTTCATTGATATCATGCTGTAGATGTAGAGGGGATCTGTTTAATGACTGCAGATCAGTCAGTGTTTTACAGTATAGCCCATTTCCTGGAAGCACTGGAAGCCATAGGTTGTACAAATATTGCTATCAAGGCAGCAGCTAATTCACCTGGACTAAGATACACCATCAGGAAGGGTTTGCACTTCCTCAACTACTGGGTGGTCTGTAATGCATATAGCATTAAATATAATGTGTCCATGTAGTTTCTATGATTCATACATATGGCATACATCTAACTTGTGCCAAAGGTTTACTTGTGGGAACTTCTCATGGTATAATCTAGTTGGTAGGTGCACACATAAGTGGGTTACATAGGGCAGTATACACACATACCATGCAAGCAGAGAGCAGGCAATGTGCTATTGTGTGACTGATGTGTGTTGCAGGTGATACTAGATATGCTTTGAGATGTAGATTATGACTCATCTGCAATGCCCTGATCAAGAAATAGATGCCAGACATCCCAGAAGATAGAAACAGACACATATCTAGTTAGACAGAAACATATGACACTATGGAGAATGTGTTTGGACAGCTGAAGCGAGACCTCCACAGCCTTTACACATCAGACAGATTGCTGCCAGATGCATCACACACCTACTGCAAATATTTGTGGTGTGTACTATGTTGCATAATACAGGGAACTATCCCAGTAGAGCCCAGCATAGGAGTAGGGCCTGCAGTAGAAGAGCAGACTGCAGAGTCTGGGGATGAAGTAGCATCAGTGGTACCACACGTGAGGAGGGAAGTATGCACAATAAATTGCAGCACTGGAGAAGAGGCAGCATCTAGCCTACAACTATGAGTCTTGACAAAGACAACACCGAAAAATGTTGCATGCAGTGTCACATCCAGGATACACAAGATAGTCCTTGGACTCAGCAATCTGTGCATGAAACATCACCATACCCATTCAGGTCAGGGGTGCATAGGGCACAGTTGTCATTATTTGCATAAGTGATTGGTGGGACAACACAGTGACAGCTGACAGCAATACTGTAATATGGGATAGGGTCTTGAGAGATGACTGTGGTAACCACTTACTCTACTAGCAGCCTTTGTGAAGTCATAGATCACATTGTCCAAAGGTGGGATTGAGCTACTTTGTCCTTTGGTAGTGTTCACTATGGTGGCCTACAGTTTCAAGGCTTGATGTGGTCTGTAGCATGGGACGTGTAGAATCACAAGACAATATTTTCACCCTGATGGGGTGTCCATGTTGGGAGCTTACATGCCTGGACAATATCCACAAACTTAAATGGAGCTCTGTGTGTGTCCACAGGTGATAACAAATGTATAGAAATAAAGTATAAATACATATATGTGTATATAAAACTAAATAAATAAGTAAAACAAAATTACAGAAACATTTATGAGCATTCTGGTGAGGGTTTCTAGGTACTGAGCCTGAGAAGTATCACCTCTTGCAACCATGAGACCACTAAAGGCTGTGTGGCCATCTCAGCAGCAGTCTCTGTGGTCTGTGTAGGGGTGGCATATACTTGGCAATCTTACATCAGGACTCTCACATAGCCATGCACCGGCTGACATGTGTCCGACTGAAACATCATGGAGGTCACACTTATCATCAGAGACCTGAGTAGCAACATCGTCTCTTTGTCCTTATACTCCATGTCACCATGCAGATGTTGCATATCATTGTGCAAGCCATGGAGCATGATTAGAAGCTCTGGAATGCTGTTGGTAGCAGCTGTCTGTGCCTGGACCACTGGCCTGCATATACATTGATTTGTGCTGACAGTTGTAGCCAGATCAGTGATTAATCTAGAGTCATAGCAGTGCTGTGAAATTCCCACCTTTCCTATATGGTGGGTGGGGGTATATCAGTAGCAGTATGAATGTCAGAGCATGTGTGGGCTGGGGCTTATGGAAGTCCTTTCTGGGCTCAGATTTTCATCCATAAACATTCTCATGTGAAATGGTGCCAGCACTATGTCATAATAATAATAACCTTGTAGAACATCAATTATTTTAATGAGGCAGGTTTGCACCACTGTCTCTGAATCACACCTAAAATGTAATGTGCTATTCATCCCAGATGGAACTAGCCATGCTCAGTATAGCTCTAGGGAACCACACGACCTTTATGCTCTTTCACATAGTCTGTCTGGACCTATAACAGCACAGTACTCTATTTTGGATGGAGCAGTGGTGCAGCGGTAGCATTGTCGCCTTACAGCAAGAGGTTCTCCGGTTCCAGTCTCGGCTGGGGTGCCTTCTGTGTGGAGTCTGCATTTCCTCCTTGCGTTCGTGTGGGTTTCCTCCGGATACTCCACTTTCCTCCCACGTTACAAAGACATACATCTGGAGCATTTCTCCCTGGGCCTCCGCTGAAAATTGGCTTTGTTCCAAGTCGGACTTTCCCCGTTAACAAATGTTAAATAAAAATCAATAAAACAAAAATGAAGGTTTGGTAACACCCTATTCCTGTTCTATGCTGTATGTCACATGATCCCTGAACATGAATCTATAAACACAGGACTGCCATTCTGCTCCTCAAATGAACTGCAGTAGTGATCAAGGCTTTCACAAGTGTTGTGAACTCTGGGATTTCTGCATGGTGTTGCAGGGAGAGCAAGACAGTTTTGTTCACCCTGTACAGGGATTTCTCTGAGCACCTGTTGGGGCAGTATAGGGGCCCCCTGTCCAAGATTGATGCCTGGAATGAGCTTGCCAGGATGATGCTGCTGTTGGCATTGCCCATTCTGGTAAGCATTTATGGCATTGGTGCAGTAACCTGCAGGGTCACCACCCTGACCTATTTCAGCTGTGAGATGCAGAGGTTAAGGGGAGAGAGAGAGATACAGCTAGATGGACAGAGACAGACATATATTCTAAGCATGTTTTCCTTCTCTTATTGCATTACCTAGCATTTCTGTGTACTGGGGTGTGCATGCTTTTTTATAATGACCAAGGAGTAAGAAATGAACATGATAGGATGTTATAGGAGGTAGGAGTGAGCCTTCTAATAGCAAGATACCACCAATCACCAGGTCTGCCTTTTGCAGAGGAACAGGATCACCCTGCAGAAGATACAGAGGGATCACTGGTAGCCTCTGGGGCCATTTTGTATGAGAGGGGCATATGCACCTCTTTTGCAGTGGCCTGGAAGGATCTTTTATTGTCTACCAGCATCAGATGTGCATGCTGGTGTCACCCAAGGTGCACTGACAACTGGATGCCTACTTCAGCAGAGTAGAATGCCTCCTGGCCTGGCTTTTTGTGTTTCACAACTAGCATGTCCTGACAATCAGGCCACCAGTGGTGCAGCTTTCCTTTGACATCAGCCACAGAGGTGACTAGTGACTGGATGTTACCCTCTAGGTTGGCTTGGCATCCAGACATTGTTTCTGTCCTATCCTCATCCAGGTGTTCCCCCAGTCTATTGTGCCATTCCTCATACCTTTTTTATTGCCCATTCCTCCCATCACTAGCTACCCATCCTCTGTCAGTCTGTGTCCAACCACTACTCTCCATCCCTTTTAGGTGTATATGGCCCCTGTCTGCCTATGTCTGCCTTTTTTTTAGCATACTTGTTTGTCTACTTCTGCTACCTTTCATTCTCCATTTATGCCTTCCCCGATCATTCCTTTCTACCTCCCTATCAATCCTTCTTTATGCATTGAAAATGGGGTTAAGTACCACACACACAAACAAAAAGCTGCACTTGTATCCTCCACCTGCCATAACTTATGGCTACCCTAGTATGTTTTCCTCTACTTGTGATATTCTCTTTTACTACTTTCATGTCACCCTTTACTCCCTATTTCAGTGATGAACTGTTTTGGCACTCTGCTATGCTGACCCTCTGTAAACTGTCTGGAGTGGCAGTTATACAGTTCTTGAGTGTGTGCCAATACCTGCAAGATGTGCTGTATTAGCCTACTTTGGTGTTGGTGTCTGCCATGCTGGGCCTGTGTCATCTGTAGTATTAGTCACCCGCTGTGCCAGCTTACTGCAGTCTTCCCTATAATGTGGCAGCTTGGTTTTACTGTACAGTCCTTTCCAGAATATGTCAGCACTATGTTCACCTAATACTTATCTATTTATGTCACACTACTAATTTTACAGAATTTAATACTGTAAAGGCATGTTGCAGTTGTCTATGGATCCCAGCCTATACATTTATAGCATTACACAGTTTATTCATGTCAAACACCACAATGGAACTACAAAGATAAAAATACACTACACAAAATTATTCACAAACATAAAAATGTGCAATTTGTTAAAGAGCAAGTGAAGCTTCTAGAATAAAGAGCTTTAGGGCAAGTATTAAAGTGAATACTTAATAAGAGGCAATACTTGTGTACAATGTAACACTGATCTTTCTAAGAGGCTGTTAATAAATAAAAAAGTTTGATCAAAATCAAATAAATTCCACTGGCACTGAAAATTGCTTTCAGAGAATTTATTTTGCAGCATCAGTACTTTCTGAAAGAGTGCCTGAACAGCTTACAGGCTCTCAATAATTTATGCAATATTTTAATTGAGTGCAGAGCCAAGAATTAATGTTTCTTTACAGAGTTAAAAAAGAAAAAGAAAAAAAGAAGGTCCTTTTCTAATTGCATTCTACTTATGTCAAAACCCAAGCTCAGGCCTAGCATCACTACCTTCTAGCTAATAACATTTTCAGATTCCTTTCTAATGCACTGGCAAAACATGTTACAAACTCTGGCATAAATCATACCCTTAAATTTTTAGTACTTGATATTGTATCAGTACTATGTGCACGCGGATCAGTGTCATTTCGCCGAAAATCCTGACATAGGGTCCAAATCGCCGAAAATAGTACTGACAGTGTATATGCCCTTTTCCCCAACTGTAATGCGATCTCAGTTATTTTTAATATTACCTGTGACTGAAATTCTGGTGTTTATTGTACATAGACATTTAGTATTTTCATATTGTTTTATTATTTACTATTAAATATATTTAAACTTTTCATTGTGGTTGTTCTTTCAGAGAATATATTAACCTGTGAGAGTACTTATATTTATTTGGTGATACTGTAGCCACTTTTGAAAGCCTTGCTGCATTGGTCAAACACTACTATTTGTGTTAGTATTAATTTTACTAAGTATAATTGGATACCCTGGTACTAGCCTTACAGTAGCTGGCTTTGGAGTATTCTGGTGGCAGAGTCTATCTTATAGTCTGGGCAAAGGGGGCATATCTGGTAAATTTGTGCCAGCCTTTCCCAGGTGTGAGTGTGTGTGTGTGTGTGTGTGTGTGTGTGTGTGTGTGTGTGTGTGTGTGTGTGTGTGTGTGTGTGTGTGTGTGTGTGTGTGTGTGAAAATCAAATCTCAAAGAGTGTGTGTGTCAGCTACTTTGAGCAGGGACACAGAACACTGGTTTCACAGAGAGAGTGGTGGAGGACTTGGCTGATGACAACTCTACAGCTGTGGTCAGTGTGGGGTCTTATTTGGGGCCTGGAGAGAGAGAGAGACAGGGAAACCCATCCCCAGGATGAGTGTGTGTTCCCTGTGTGCTCTTATGAGAAATTGTACTTGATGCAGAGAACTGCATCTGAAAATACTGTGTGTATCCATTTTTGATGCAAGTGAACATTTCTCAACAGTGTCTATGGTGAGGATTGAGACTCATTGATCACTGGCCCAGAGGAGGGACATCACATATTGGCGGAGCAGTGGTGTGGATATTAATTGAACTTCTGTAGCCTGTAGAGAGTTGTCACTGAAGGTGTGTGTACTCTCAGCAGCCACAAGGTAAACATACAGAGTTTCATTTTCAGAACAGTTTTATTTACTTTTTTTTAGTTTAGTCACAGAAAGCAGTCAAAGATGTCAGCAGAGGATTATAGCAAGCTGACCAAGAACCAGTTGGCCAAGGTGTGTGAAGCCAAAGAACTGGTGCATGCCAACCTGACTAAAGAGGAAATTATTTCAGCCTTAGTTACAGCTGTAGCCAAGACCAGCAACCAGGAGGACAGCCGGTCTGGTGGTAGGGATGTGTAGTCCTCAGAAACAGGAAAGTTGACCTTTTCCTCAGAGGACTTAAAAATCCATCTGGAGTTAGAGACTTGAACTGGAGGCCAAACATTTGGAATTATAATTAGCAGAGAGACTGCAGCATTTGGAGGCTGAAGAAAATGAGAGACTGTGGCATTTGGAGGCTGACGAAAATGATAAATAGTGTCAACTTGAGAGGGAGATACTGACTCTTTGTCAGGGTCATGGAGGTAATGGAAAGGGGAATAACCAAACCCCAGAAGCAATAAAGGTCAGTTCATTTCTTCCACAGTTTACAGAGGGTGATAATTTGATCATTTTATTCATATATTTGAGAGTATGTAAACAGTATAATGTTTACCAAGAGCTCTGGGTACAGTTCCTGACCCCCTACTCCATGGTATAGCTGTAACTGCTGTTAATAAAATGTCTGATAATGATTGTTTAAACTATGATAAAGTTAAACAATGTTTATTGGAATGTTTTAAATTAACACCTGAAACTTACAGAAAAAAGTTTCATAAGCTTAGATGCAAGGCAAATGAAAGTGTATGTGGTTATATTGCTGAGTTAAGCACTTAATTTCATAGGTGGGTGAGTAGGTGTCAGGTCACCACTTTTGAAAGGCTGGCAGACCTTTTGTTGAAGGAACAAGGCAACAGGGGTACCAGACTATCACCGGAGTTTATATCCTATCTTAATGGATGAAAAACAGGTCACTGCTAAGAGAGACTCAGCCTCTTACATAACCATTGTGAAGCCTGCAAAGCCTGCAGTAGTTAAAGCGGAGCAGTACTTGCTTGGGCAGTCCACTCCTACCAGAGATTTAGGAGGGATCCCATTCCAAATGCCTTTGTCCAGGGTTCATCTTGACTAGGAGGGTGGAAAAGGAAGCAAGCAAGTAGGTGTGTTTGAAGATAACTCTGTAGATGTCTTGATATGGAATGATTTTGATAATGCAGTAACTTGTGTGCATGCAGTTACACACAGTCAGGCTTGGAGACATCCATGTGGGTCTGGTAGCCTGGGGGAGACCCAGACAGACCCCACACCTGAAGCCAGGACTGGTGAGGTGGTTATTTCTGGGAGGGAGCTACCCTGCAGCAGTGAGCCTGAAAGTGAACCACAGCTGCTGGTAGGCACTGATGTTTCCTTGGACAGAGTGACTGCAAGGGCAGAGGTGAGTGGTAGTACCCAGGCTGACAGTGAGGCAGCACTGTCAGAGGATACCAGAGTTCCTGTGGAAGGGGGAGCTGGGAAAGGTCATAAAGGTAGAGCTGATACAGGGTCAGCTCTCAGATCCTAAACTAAAAGGCTTGAGGGAGGTAGCTAGGGAGGCACCTGATTTTCAAGGAAGAGGGGAGTCTGTATACTGGAACAAAGGGCTACTGTATAGAGAGTGGACCCCTGAGGGAGGGCTAGAGGGTGAGGTAATACAGGAATTGGTAGTGTCTAGAGCCTACCATCTGGCATTTCTAACCATAGCCCATGACCTTCATTTTGCAGGTCATATGGTCATAAAGCATACCAAGAGATGTATTATGCAGAACTTTTATTGGCCTAGGATTACAAGGGATTTAACAGGGTACTACAGGATCTGTGAGCAGTGCTAAAAAGTGGGCAAGGCAGGGGACAAGGTCAAAGCTCCTTTGATGTCTTTGCCTGTGATTGGGTAGCCATTTCAGAGGGTAGCTATGGATATTGTGGGGCCTTTGAGTACTCCAAGTTTTCACATGGAAGAAATACATCCTGGTGGTAGTTGATTATATTACCAGATACCCTGAGGCAGTGGCTCTGTCCTCTATCTTGGCGGAGAACATGGCAAATGCTTTGTTAGAGATTTTCAGAAGGGTAGATTGCCCAAGTGAAATACTGACTTGACAAAGGTACCAGTTTCATGTCAGACCTGCTGGCTTGTCTGTAGGAGTGCTCCAGGATGAAGCACCTGAAGACTTCCCCCCTACTACCACCAGACTAATGGTCCTGTGTAGTGGTTGAACTCTACGCTAAAGACTGTGCTACAGGCATTTGCAAACCAGTTTAAGACGGAGTGGGACAAATATTTGCCCCATCTGCTGTTTGCATAGAGATATGTACTCCAGGAAACTACAGTTTTTTCACCCTATGAGTTGTTGTATGGGCAAAGGATGAAGGGGCCTTTAGATTTAATTTGTGATGAATGGGAGGGTGAGTGTGAATCCCATAAGGAGGCTGTTGTGGAATATGCTCTATACCTTAGGACAAGACTTAGGGAGCTCATGGGTTTGGCCCAGAAGAACCTGGAAGCAGCCCAACAGCAGAAAAAGGTCTGGTATGACAGAAATGCTTGAGCTAAAGATTATGCTTTGGGACAGCAGGTTATAGTGCTCATCCTTGTCAGACACAATAAGTTGCAGGCAGTATGGGAGGGGCCCTTCAAATTGGTAAGGAAGGTCAGTGATGTTAACTACATGGTAAATCTGCTAGGCAGTGGCACAAATTGTACCATGTTAGCATGATGAAGCCTTACCATGACAGGGAGGCCCTGGTGCTGAGTATTCGCAGTGGATGGCAGTAGGCGTCTTAGGGTGATCTGGTGACTCATCTCTCAGTGAGGCTCAGACTTGACACCTCGATGGAATGGGTAGCAATGTCCCAGCAGCTTTCCACTACTCAGGTTTTAGAAATCTAAGCAGTAAACACAAAAACAAGAAGCAAGTGCAACCCCAAAAGGGAAACCAGTGAAATGCAAAAGCACTTGTGAAGCAATGTGTCTACTGCAAAATAAGCAATTTATTAAAAGGCCAACAAAAAACTGGCCTTTTAATAAATTGCTTATTTTGCACTTGACGCACTGCTTCACAAGTGCATTTGCAAATCTGAGCAGTGTTACAGGATTTTGGGGTCATGTTCACTGGGAAACTCGGGTGCACCCACCTGTTGCAGCACCATGTGGCTACAGGACTCCAAAGGCCTATCAAGCAGGCCCCTTACAGGGTGCCTGAGTGAGTCAGACAGACCCTTTTTGGAGGAGTTATGGGAGATGTTGTAACTGGAATTAATCCAGCAATCCCTGGTCCTCCCTAGTGGTGCTGGTACCAAAGAAAGATAGCAACACCAGGTTCTGTGTGGACTACAGAAAACTAAATAGTCAAACAGAGTCAGATGCTTGCCCCATGCCTAGGACAGATGAAACCTTAGAGCAGCTGGGTGGGGCTAAGTATCTACCCTCTATTGATCTGAATAAGGGGTCCTGACAGGTGCCCTTGACTCCCACCACTAGAGAGATGTCAGCTTTTATGACTCCTTTTGGATAATACATGCTCACAAAGATGCCTTTTGGAATGAAAAATGCCCCAGCAACCTTCCAGAGGCTGGTAAATTGTATCTTATTAGGAGCAGGAAATGATGCCCTGTTTTACCTGGATGATATTGCTATCTACAGCCATTCCTAGCAAGAGAACCTTCAGCATGTCAGGGAGGTCTTGGGTAGACTGCAAAGGGCAGTGTTGATCATTAGGCCCAGAAAGTGTCAGTACAATAGCTGCTCTTCTCACAGACCTGACAAGGGTAAACAGGACAGATAAGGTAGTGTGGACTCCAGCATGTGAGCAGGTATTTCAAAAGCTTAAATGGGCTTTGGGAGTACTCCCTGTGTTAGCCAGTCCAGATTACAGCAAATAATTTGTTGTGCAGGTGGATGCTTCAAACCATGGGGTGGGGGTTATACTCAGCCAGGTTTCCTCAGAGGGAGAAGAGTACCCAGTTGTATATCTCAAACATAGACTCCAACCTAGGGAGGAATGTTATGCAGCAGTAGAAAAATAATGCCTAGCCATAATATGGGCACTGCAGAAACTTCAACCTTATATGTATGGAAGTAAATTCACTGTAGTTACAGACTACAATCATTTAACATGGCTACATTGAGCCAGCCAGCAACATGTGTGGTTAGTAAGGTGGAGCCTAGGGTTGCAGGCATATGATATGACAGTATAGCACTGTAGTGGGGTCAGCAATGCCAGTGCAGATGGACTCTCAAGACAGGGTATGTGCAAATGTGTTCCTAGACAGGCTCATACACCCTCAAGCCACATTTCTCAAGGGTCACTTGAAACACTAGCTTGAGTCATCAAAGGGGGAAGAGATGTGATGATGTGAGGTATTGCCAGCTATGTCAGGAGAAGTAGGGCTGTGGATATGCAACATATGCCAGCATAGTTAGCTGGAGTTTTGTAAAAAATTATGTCATTTGTATAGCAAACTGATTTGTACAGGTGCTTGTGTTGAAAATGTATTTGTAAATCTGCTTGTGTTAAAAAAAAATACCAACAGTTGGTCCTGCTGGACAGAAGAGAAATGCACCTGTATGTCAGACTGTAGTTGAAATGAATATAATGTAACAGAGGATACTGGAAGAGAAGAGGTTAATCTCAGGCCAGCTAAATTTGAAAAACAGTCTGAAATTAAATCACCTGGTGAGGCCATAAAGATTGTATCTTACACTTCTGACTGCAGCCAGAGATGAAATGTCTGTGTAATAACCAGGACTAGGAATCCTACCGTATTGTCCTTAGGGGTGAACTAATTCCTACTCTGGAAGGTTGTAGGGTTTTGAATTGGTTATATAGCTTCCAGATGCTATAATGCATCTTAGCAATGCTGTATGTGTGTGTATTATGACACATGTGCTAGATTCTGGTTCATTTGCTAGTAAATGGGGTAGTGTGGGAACCAGAAGTCAGATGACCAGATGTGTGATGTCATTCTGTATGCCAGCACTGAAATGATGCTTTAATACTAGATGAGACAGAAGTCTCAGGGCAGTCTTTTTGAGAAACCTGACAAAGCAGGATAACTCACCCACATCATCTTGCCTTGATCTAGTAAGTGAACTAGGTGATACTAACTATTTAGATCAGTCAGGAAAATATAGTGAGATTAGTTAAGTACTCTTTTTCTGTATCTGTTTGAATCTATCCATCTGTGTTATTAATATTTCCCATGATAGAAACTCTAGTGTCTATTGCAAATAGATATTCAGTGTTCTCATATTTTCTATTTTATTATTTATTATTTAATATTTCTATACCTTTCATTGTGTCTGTTCTTTTAGGGAATACTTTTAACATCTTGAGAGCATTTATGCTTATTTTAGCGAGACTGTGGGCGCTACTGAAAGCCTTTCTGCATTGGTCAAACTCTACCAGTTGTACTAGTATTAATTTTACTAAGTATAATTGGATACCCTGGTAATAACCTTAGCGTAGCTGGCTTTGGAGTGTTCTGGTAGCAGAATCTACCTTATAGTCTGGGCAAAGGGGGCATAGCTGGTAAATCTGTGCCAGCCTTTCCCAGGTGTGTATATATATATATATATATATATATATATATATATATATATATATATGTGTGTGTGTGTGTGTGTGTGTGTGTAAATCAAATCTCAAAGACTGTGTGAGTGAACTACTTGCAGCAGGAACACTGAGCATTGGTTTCACAGAAAGGGTGGCTGGAGGACTTGGCTTAGATCACTTGGCTGAGGACTCGACTCTGCAGCTGTGGTCAATGTGAGGTCTTATTTGGGGCCTAGAGAGAGGGGGAAACCCAGCCCCAAGATGGGAATGTGTTCCCTGTGTGATCTTAAGGGAAATTGTGCTTGTTGCAGAGAGCTGCATCTGAAAATACTGTGTGTATCCATTTTTGTTCCAAGTCAACATCCCTCACCTGTGTCCATGGTGAGAATTGAGACTCCTTGATCACTGGCCCAGAGAAGTGACATCACACAGATTATGGATGAGCAATAACCCAGTGAAATAGGTGACCCATTGTGGTATAGGAACTGGGAAAGTATATCCAACAGGAGAAAAATGGAGGTAATATCATCAATACCCAGTAGAAGGCAGCAAGAAAAAACTGCAGGAGAAGAGTGGCATGCTGATATCATTGCAGGTGTTCAATTACTCCAGGAAGAGGATACAAGCTACATTGTAGTGTTGAAGTTTCAAGACCAACAGGTTGAATAGAAAACTATAGAAAAAATAAAAAAAGCCAACAGTGCAAATTACACTGAAGAAAGCTAGTATAATTAATAGTTATGAGATGTGGGACAAAGTAGTAGAACCATGAGGTTTTATAACAGCCACAATTCATTCCTTGATACCTTTGGGAAATGAGAACTTTAGCTATTTGAATGTAAGACTTTTGACTTGAACAAATTGATATTAAAAGTTAAAGTCATATCCCTACAACTTGTATGTTTTTCACCAACTAAAGATATTAAAAGAAAGAGAGTTTTGCTTCAGCTTAGAAATGACATACTTTCAGAAGTCAAAAATATTTACATTTTGAGAAAAGTTTATAATGAAAAAAGGTTATGGGGTGACATGGTCAAGATAGCTAACAGAGCAGCAACTGGTGAGAAAGCTCTGTGACTGAAAACTTTTCTCTAACAGAAAAATGTAATCAAAAAATTAAAAATGTGAAGAAACTTGTTAGCTAATTGTATTCATTAATAGAAGAACATATTTATCGCTTCAAGTTCTTCAAAATGTGTAGTTTTCTTTCAGAATTTCAACTGTTTGGTTAACAGAGAAGAAACTTCAGCATGAGTTACTCAAGAAATTGTACCCAGGATTCTTGTGTTAAAAAGACATTCATTCCATACTATCTAGTGTGCATGATATAATATTACTTAAAATAGACAAATGGATACAAAACTAGAAAGTTTCAAAGAAGAGACTAGAAAGGGGATGGAACATTTTGAAATTCTTATGAAACAAAAAGGGGCACAAATCAGCAGTATGGAAGATATTTTGAATGATCATGAAGGCAGAATAACTGAAGGTGACTTTCAAACTGAATTCCTTTTAAAACAAAACAACTGACTCATAGAAAAACTTGATGAATTAGAAAGTAGACTGACAGAAAATAACATTAGAATTTATGGCATATCTGAAAAATATGAGGGAGATAATATAATAAACTTCTTAATTACCTGGCTACATAAAACATTAACTCTACATGAAACTTTATATTTGGAATCGAAAGAGCACATAGATGCATCACAGTACATTCTAAGAAAGAAAACTCACCACCATGCTCAATTATAAGTAAGTTCATGTCTAGCTTAGAAAAAGATCAAATATTATAAGCAGCATGGTCCAGACAACCTACTAAAACAGGTGAACATGTAGCCAAATTTGACAATGATCATTCCAGCAAAGTAAGGAGTAAAAGAAATTTATGTTTACCACTGATCAAGGAACTTAAAAAGAACCTTATTAAAGCCACTTTGGTATTTCCTACAAAGATCAAATTATCTATTTCTGAAGAAACCAAAATATTTGACATGCTGGAGGAGGCATCCACTTTTGTTAATAGCAATCAAATCCTTAGTAATACTGAATAAATGGAGTGGAACAATATAACTCTGAAGAGAGAGAGTGAGCTGAATTCTTGGAAAACTTCTTCTAAAACTATAAAGCCTAAAAACAAGTGACTCTTATTCTTTGATTGCAAGACTATTATTTTCTGAAACAATAGATTTGCATTTTAACTAAAAGGTTTGTACTGGACTTTAAGCCGGAGAAGTATGTATTTATATTTTAAGCTAAAACATTTTTTTTCATGATGAAGAATATAAAGGGTTAGTTTTACTGTTTTACTATAATTACAATGAAAGACTTAAGATATTTCATTTAGCTAAACCTATAAGTGTGTTTCTAAATGTTAAACAAAGGCTTTCTGTAAGATAATGCCATTATATTATAACCAATAGAATTTATAACTTTAAAGACATATAATTTAAAAATGTATTTTTTTTGTTTAACATTGCTTAGTATATGCATTGCTTGGTTAACTGGCTGTCAAATGTAAGTAATATGCTAATGAGAAGTTTTAAAGTGCTGGTAATTTTTTTTTGTTCCTGTATAACACATTCCTCTTGCAGGTCATTTATGAAACAACTGCTTCTTGGAAAGCTTGAGAACAAATGAATGTTCCATTTCTTCAGAATGCTGAATTTTCCCACCTTGAGTTGTCCTGCAGAAAATCTAGATCCAAGTTCATAACGGATGTCTGCGAAAGAAGAACAAGAACTTTCTATCTTTTTTTCTCAAGTATATATGTGAGATCTACTCAAAACACCTCTTTTGTTTTCTTAGAAGTGAAGAGGTGGTAAGACAAAAGCTATAGTACTGTTTAACAGTAAGAAGTTGTAACATATAATTTGCTTACATTTTACATGTCAATAGCTTATGCAGTAGTGTTACTAATTTCAACTATACATATTAATTGAAATACGTAAAGTTAGATGTTTGCTACTGATTAAAACAACTTAAAAGAACAAGAAAAATTAGTAAATTCCAGAGGAAATTAGCAACTGCTGTGTGCCATGAGTTGTTATTTTGATATGCTGTAGCCTGATTCTGATGTCAGCATGTAAAGCTTAGACCAGAAAAGCAGTTCACAATGGCTAAACACATGTATTCAAGTTAAATAAGTAGGAATTATTTTATATATAGTCTAGATTTCTTGTAATATTAGAATTAATAAGTGTAGACATATTACGAATAATATGTATACACACGGAATGCAATATCTACTATGTAAGATTAATAGAAGAGCAGTATCAGTAAATTAAGAAATATGTACACATAACTATAATCTCTAATAGAGCGCTGATTAAATAGTTCTAGATTTTAGAAATACAAGATATATAGAATAAGGTAGAATACTAGTGGGAAAATAATACAGACAAATATATTTAAAAAACAAACTGTTTTTAAGAAAGATGTTTATTGCATATACCTGCATATGGAAGAAATGTGAATGTACACAATCTCAAATAATTTATGTAGAACATCATATAAAATATTTCAAAATAATATGAAAGCTGACATTTGAAGTTTGGTCATGTAAACTTTGAAGCTTTTTACACATTGTATGTTATTAGACTCACTATGCCTAGCAGAAATAACTCATTTCATAAGTCAAAGTTGAAACTTAAGTGTTTTATTGCTGAATCAGTACATCCATTTTGATAGAAAGTAAAGTAGAGCCGATAAAAGAGACTGGGATTTGAATTTAATACTTTGTAACGTTTGAATACAATATAAACTGCATTTTTTGGATTCCATAGAAATAGTAAAACATTCTCTTTGACCTCAGTAATTACATATTTTTATGAAAGTAGTTTAATAAGCTATCAGATTTTAAAATATTTCCATATTTGGCATGTTAAGAGTGTTACAGAAATTTGAAATATAGACATTTGTACTTTAAAAACTAATTCAGAGCTTTTTGTTAGAGCTATAAAATATGCATGTGTTTTTGACATAATAAGTATGTACATTGATCTCTCTTACGTATTATAGTTTTTAGCATGATAAGATTATCTGTGAACTGAAAGTTTACAGATGTCTTTACCTGTTCAGGCCCCGCCCTTTTATACTTATTTATTTATTTATTTAGAGATCTAGTTATAATAATGTTGAATGAGTAAATAATTTAGGAATATTAAATTGGTAATTTATACTACTATTATATAAATAGGTATATAGTATACTAGTTGTTATATTATTTAATATCTGTAATTAATAGAATAAGATTATTAAACTTGTATGTAGTAATAGGGGAATAGTTTTAAATGACAACAAATATGAGTAAATTAATAGTCTCTTAGTATTTTGACATATATTTAACATTATATTAATTAATTGTAAGTCATGGTAGATTTTGGCTATTTTCTGATGAATGTTTAGGTGTTGCTAAGCAGATCAATAGTATAGCAGTTTGACTATTCAATATGCAGACTAGTAACTTTGGTATCAATGGTAGGTTGTCTTTTATTAGCAATAGCAATATATACACTTATAATTGTAGACTTGTCTTTGTATTTGTTATTTTTGAATTTTTAGTAGTTTAGTTTGTAGAAAGGAGCAATTAAAAAAAGCTGGAATGTTAAGATAATGTTGGAGGAATGTCTTATATATAATTAAATTAATATAGTGTATAAATAAGTCATTATCTTTTAAAATAAATCTTTCTAAATACACAGTATGGATATTTTTAATCTATTATCTATTAATGTAAATGGACTAAATAATGACAACAAAAGGAAATCATTAACTTGATATCTAAAATTAAACACAGGAGACATTATATTCTTGCAAGTGCCTCACTTAATGGATAAAGGTATACACAATTTAAATAAATTAGTTTATGAAATGTTATCATCTATGTCTTTCAACAGAAAGAGGAGAGGAACTGATATACTTTGGCGAAAACCCACTGTAATGCCTAAGATCATGGAATCCTTTAATGATCCCAAAGGAATGTACAGATTTCTAATAATTAAAGATGGCAAACTCTATACACTAGCTAATTTTTACTGGATTCCTGTAATAGGTACAAGAGTAGCTTCAGATCATGTGAACTTACTACAAAGTCATTGGAAGGGTAGTTTAATTTTAGCAGGGGATTTTTAACTGCATATCTAGTATAGAAGATACAAGTGAACAGAAGAAAGCTAAAATACTGGCATCAGCTAAAGCACTAAATAGATGGATTTGTAATAATAATTTAAATGATTTACTAGTAAAAGCAGAAGATAAATCATTGTTTTTCACTCATTCTTATGCACATGGGGTACAAACTAGAACTGGCAGGATTTCTGCCTCTATACATTTATGTAATAAAGTGAATTATTTTAAAACTATTCCTTATCCTTCATCTGATCATAATGCACTAAGTATTAATAAAGTAGTGGATATAATGACATGGTTAAAGACATGGTTAAAGCCTAATATAGAAGACTCAGAGTTTCTTCCTCCCAACTACAGTGTAATAAGTGTTGATAGAATCAACAAGAAAGAAGGTGTTGTTGCTATCCTACTCCCTAATACTCCCATTCACCAGTCACAACCCACAATTCCTAAACACTGAAATCTTGGTCTCCTTTCTAAAAATTAACAACTCTAAAAATCTCTGTATCATAGTGCTATACATTCCTCCAGGTAATAACATACCTATTCTAGAAGGATTATTATCCTGGGCCTCCCGCACTTTAAAAATGAAACTATAATCATAGGCGATGTGAACATTAGTTGGTCTGATATTTCCTCAAAAACTCCATCCACCAATATTAACCTGTTTCACTATACCCAAATATCTCCACTCCCACTAGATATACTATAGTAATAGAACCAGTGAAGGAACCATCTCAGACGGGATCCTAGTCTCAGGTCCTAGTCTCAGGCCCAACAATAATCTCATCAGATGGTACCCTTCCTAAGTCTATAAGCGATCACCTTTCTGCCTTTGTTACCCAAACCTATCCCCTTTCACAAAAAAACATAACTTCAAACATTGAAACAAAAAAGGGGGAGACTTTTCAGTGCAAAACAAAAACTATTAAACTTGAAAGCACTGAAATGAGAATCCACCAATCCATGAAGTATGTCACACCAATGTTTATCGCCAACTCAGAATACAAAAGGAAAAAAACAACACATAAAATGCTTAACGAATCACTGCTTTTTTCGTCTTAAATCCAGACTTCATCAGATGAAAGTAATACATCTAAAACCATCCCATTTATATCCAACCCAATTTAAAACCATCCAATGAGAGCAATATACTAAGTTTAAAACTCATAAATAAACATGAAGCTAATTAACTAAAAATTAATAATCACCCTCCAAAATACAATCTCCTTTAAAAATGTAAATTGATTGTACCTAAATAAGAACAAATAAATATATAAAATATGTTAAATGTGTATATTTTCTTATATTTACAAAAGACAACTTCTAAGCCTATGTTAATGTAGTACAAATACACTTTTGATAAAGCAGTAGCAACATCTAGTGGTCAATTAAATACATTTGATGTACAACTTGGCAGAATTCTTTAGTGGTGAAGTACATGTTCAAATGCTAAATACCAATTCTTCCTTTAAAAAAAAAAACTTGTTAGTTAAAAACCATTAGTTAATAAAATCCATATAAAACTATATTAAAAATAGATATGTTGGGTGATGTTAAACTAAAAATATAAGTTACAATCTTGCTGCCCTGAGTTTTAAAACAGGTGCCAGGGAAACTCCATCATTATTACTGGGATACCCGTTGGCTTCTAACACTATTTGCCAATATAATTCCCGGTATTCAATCTTTGTTTTCCACATGCCGCCCCTCTCATCCTTTAAAATTTCTTCAATGACGAAGAATTTATATTTTGCCAGGGCGCAAGATATACTATGTATAAAACATTACTATATATTCTGTTTGTGTTTCCTTTGGATATTTTTCCCTATCCCTCCACTGAAAATGGGCTCTGCATGGCCCAGTGAACTTTCCTGGTAAACAAATGCCAATAAATAAATAAGAAAATGTCAGATTATTTATGGAATCCCAGTATATGTGATGACATTAAAACAGTTACCTTAAGGAACAAATTGAGAATTTTTATTTCTGAATAATGATGGTCAGGTTAGTAAAGTCATACTATAAGACTTCTTAAAAATGCATATTAAAGAAAGAATAAGAAGATTGTCTTAAATAGTAATAAAATGAAAGAATGAGATACAAAGTTGTTAGATATACAAGTTAAAATATACAAAGTGAGGTTTGAACAACAAGAACAAATGAGATAATACTGAAGTAATTAAAAAATCAAATACAAAATATCAAACAGTTTTAAAGCATAAAGTGGAGATAGCTGTAGAAAAAAGAAAATTGCATAGTTATGCGATGAATTCAAAAAAATCTACAAAGATTCGCTAATAGAAGTACGATGTTAGGCAAAAAACCACACACACAAATCAATAATATCCAAAATCCTCACACTAATAAGCTTACTTCAGATATAGAGGAAATACTTAATATTTTGTTTTTAATCCATGAGGATCTTAATAAAGATAAAATAATAATCCTGATGATTACAAAATTGACAACTATTAAAAGAAAAATGTTCCTAGTAAAGTTAATGACCAACAAATATCTCTGCTGAATACACCTAGTACCCCTGATAGAAGTTAAAAAGCTTTAAAAAAAGGTAAAATGGTAAAGCTCCAGGGTTAGATGGTTAAATATGGAATTGTATAGTTTGTTTCTGGTAAATATTTTAGAATTACTGAGTGATGTTTTCAGGATAATTCAGAGTGACAAAATAATTTCTCCCTCATGGAAATTTTCTGTAATCTCACCTATACTTAGACAAGGAAATGCTAATAAGTTAGTCTCCTCATATAGACCCATTTCATTATTAAATGTAGGCTATAAAACATTTACTTCCATTCTCATCACAAAATTAAGAGATATAGAAGATAAATGAATTAAGAAAGATCAAACCTGATTTATAGGAAATATATTAATGTATGATAATACAAAAAGGGCCCAATTAACTTAGATATCAAGAGAACTTTTGATTCTGTTAATTGGAACTACTTGTTTAAAACTTTAGAAACATTTGCATTTTCAGAACAGTTTATTGGAATACTAAAAAAAAACTGTATAGAGACTACAAAGCATATGTTAACATTGGATCTTACATTTCTCAAGGATTCACTTAAACAAAGACACAAAACAAGGGTGTCCCTTGTCTTCTTTAGTATTTGCATTAGTTATTGAACCCTTAGTTATTAGTATAAGAAACAATGAAAAAATGATGGATTATCAATTAATTGAGATTGTCACTCTAAAATGCATTGTTTACTAACTATAGGAGATTTAAATTATTCAATTGAAGACATAGATGAGGAAATTGAAAAATTTCAAGAAGTATTGCTGCTGAAATTTTATAATAATACAACTGAAACTATAGTGCTAAATCAATTACTAGATAGTAAGTTTAAAGATATAATTGGGATGGAAAAGAACTAAAATATTTAGGAATAAAAATCTAACAAGATGTGAGTAAGATTATTAATAATAATTTTGAAAAAGTAATTCAAGAAGTGCTACTTCTTATTAAAAATGGAATAAATCTTTCTTTACTTTTGATAATAGGTTAGTATTTATTAAGTTAATTATAATACCCAAGATTTATATATATATATATATATATATATATATATAATATATATATATATATATATATATATATATATATATATGTGTGTGTGTGTGTGTGTGTGTGTATATATATATATATATATATATATATATATATATATATATATATATATACACACACACACACACACACACACACACACACACATATATATATATATATATATATATTTTTTTTTTACATTCAATGGCTTTAATATCTCACAACAAACTTTTAAAGAAAATGAAAAAAAAACATTAACTTCATTCTTGTGGTATCCTAAAAAGCCAATAATTGCTTAGAGAAATTATATAAGATTATGGAGGTAATGTTGTATTAGATTCCCAGATGTAGAATCTTATTCTGTTGCTGTAAGTTTTTAACTATATTATAGTCTGGATAGACTCAACTTACACTAGTGAATGCAAAACCATTCAGGAGCAGATTATACTACATTCTTATAAGTTTATTAAAGATTATAGACTAGAAATATGTAATAATCCTTTCATCTGGTTAACAAAATTTACTTTTGAAGGAAATTAATTTCAATCTTTAGACTTTGCATATATGAAATCAATTCTTAAAACAATTAGGGAATATGTTTTCAAAACTCTATTAATATAAAAAATGGAAATGTTTGTGCTTTCTCATTGCACATACCTCTAGATTTAAGGAAATTCAGAACAATGTTGAAATTAATTTACTAAAAAGAAACGGCTTAGTATTAGGGTCCAGTTGCTTTGAAAAAAGGAAAAGCTAAGTCCCCACAATATTTAATGAAATAATATAAGTTGGATTAATCTGCTAAACAGTTAATATGATCCATCAGTTAGAAATTAAATTAATTTGTGGGTAATATGAGTGAAGTGAAACAGAACACCATTCCCCCATTATATTAATATACGAATACTGTTATTGAAGGCAGATTGACACACAAAGGAATCTTGTCAAAACTATGTAAGTTAATTATAACTAATAATTTTAATGCAAATTTTTTGGAACTTTTTAGATGGTAATAGATTGCGTGACTCAATAGACAGTAAGAATAAAAATGTTGTTACTTACATCAGTTAGTTAGACTTCTTCAGTGTTATACTGGAAAGTTTCATGTGGAAATATATACATAGAAGATTTGTTCCTCCCCATAAAACCTCCAAGTTTGTAAAATGATTTCTTCAGTTTGTTGGAAATGTAGTAAAGATTTAAAAGATGTCTGGACACACATTTATAGATTGTGAAACATTAAATGTATATTGTGAAGTGATAATTGTGTGTTTAAGGGGTTAGGGTCTGATAATTGCTCTTTATGTAGATTAGTAATACTATTGAATGTTCCACTTCCTGTATCTATAAAAGCCAAGAGCAGAAATGATTTTGGGCTCTCTTGGCAGTTGCTAGTAAAGCTGTTACAAAAAACTGGAAATCAAATTCAGTTCCTGCATTCAAAGAATATATAAATTTAATACCAATACTATGTAATACTGAAAAAGAAGTGATCAAAATAAAACATTCAGTGGATATAAAAAGTTTACACACCCCTGTTAAAATGCAGGTTTTTGTGATATAAAAAAATGAGACCACAATAAATCATTTCAAAACTTTTCCCACCTTTAATGTGACCTATAACCTGTACTAAATAACTCAGATATTAATATTTTGGATATTATTGTGGGAGAACCAAGAAGACTTTTAATAATACATTGTGGATTGAAATAGAGGGTAATAAGTCAAGTAGTTTCTTATGTTTATACAGTTTGGAAGGAGAGATAAAGGAGGTTATTTAAGAGTGTTAAATACTTCTTTGGAAATGGTATTGATAGTTATATTAGGTAACAACTATGACTTATGAGCACATAAAAAAGAAAATAGCAGAAGGTGTAAAGGCTTTTAAGCAAATAATGGAAAAATTTTAATGTGGTGATATGTAGGGAGAAAGTGTATACTTGTAAGAGGAGGGGGTAAAAACAGAAAACTGAAGGCAGGCCAAAAACAGAAACTGATATTATGATATTCTCAACCACACTGAGAAGGGTCAGTAGCATAAATTTAATAGTAGGCTTTTCAGAGCATGATAGCATAATGTTGATATTTGGAGAGGAATATAATATAATTAAGATAAGAAAGGGTTTGAAAAGGCTGAGAAGGATATGTGCATAACTGTAGATGAAAAATGAAAGACAGAAATTGTTTATTGAGCATTAGGCTATGAGAGTATTTTATAATACATGGATAGAGTGGTGACTAAGGTACAAAAAAACAAGTATAAGGAGCTCTGCATGATTATGGAAAAGAGGTGCCTAGGTAGAAATGTGCAGTGTATGATAGGCAATTGAAACAGAAGATATAATATGTTAAAGAAAAAGAATAATATAAAATCAATATGATAAGGGTTAAGAGAGATAAAACCATATTGTTGGGGTAAGTAGATGGCTGTCTGTGAGGTACAGTAGAAGTTGAAGGTGGATACACTTTTCTAGAACTTTGAGATAGGGAATAAGATAGCAATTGGTTAGAAATTGGGAATGTTGTTATTACTTCCTTTGTGAAGGGGGAATGATACAGGCCTTTTTCCAGAGTAGGGGTACATAGTTTTCTTGGATTGAGCGGTTTTATTATAATGGAGATTGGAAAGGCGATGGCATCAGCAGCAATTTTGAGGAAGTAGGAAGGAAGGTCATCAGGGGCATTTGAGCATGGTTTAGTTTCTGAAGGAGTTTTTTTATGGTGGAGATAAGAATGGGTTTGATAGTGAAGGAAGGGGGTTGGGAGGTGGTAGTGTTACGGGAGGGAGAGATAGGTGGAGGTGGAAGTGAAGCTTTGTTGGGGAAGGAAGTAGTTAGTTTGGCTATAGAATTAATAAAGGAGGAGTTAAATTGAGTGGCTAAGAAGAGGTCTGGGACATTTGGGTGAGAGCAGGGGTTGTCACTTTTGCCAGGATTGAGGAGGGTGGAGATGCCATTCCAGAATGTTTTGGGGTTGGACTTGTGGTTATTTTGAAGGATGGAGAAGTAGGATTTACGGTCAGATGCAACAAGTTATTTTACTTTGTTACATAGTAGTTTATACTCAGTCAGGGTGGTATGGGTTTTATTTTTCTGGTCATGTTTCCAGGCTTTGTCACAAAGATGCATAATGGTTGTAGTTCTTTGCTTAACCACGGGACAGTTTTACTTTTAATTCTTTTGGTTTTGGTGGGAGCAAGGATATTTAACGGGTCTAAGAATGTAGTATTAAAGTCGGCTACTGCATTATCTAGGGAGAGGGTTTTAGAGGACTCCAGTTTGTGTGTTTTAGAAAGCTGGAGAAGGTTTCAGGGTTGAAGTTTTTGAGAGAGCGGGAGGAGATATAAGTGTGTGATAGTTGTAAGGAGGAAGGAAGGCAATGAGCAAAAGAGGGAAGATGATAGCTAAGAGTGTCAGGTAGGATACCGCTGTCAGAGATGTATTGGAGATTGAAAACAAGAATCCAGAGGAGGAGTGTTTTGAGGGCCTGGTAGTAGAGTTTATTAGTTGTGAGAAGTTGTATACGTTTATGTTGTGTGGAGAAATAGGAGACTGAATATCGGTCCAGTTAATATTAACGTTACCAAGGATTATGGTCTTGGTAATGTTAGACAAGAACCAGGCGAGGATATCCTCAAGAATGGGAATATTGTCTCCTGGGGGAATGTAAAGGGTGGCCATACATATGTGTTTATTTCTATTCATCTGGAGGAGGGCCAGGGTTAGTTTGGCATTGGTGAATTGGGGTATGGGTTTGGTGAAAGGAGTAACTGTAAGGGAGGAGGAGTAGAGAAGAGCTACTCCACCACCTTTCTTGAGGGTCCTGTCATTTCTAATTATATTGTAGTTGGGGGAGTGATTTCAGGATCTTTTGTGTGTAGCTTTATCCAGGTTTCACTAACAGATTGGATATCTGGGTGGTTATGTTGGAGCCAGGCATGAAAATTTGAAATATTGTTACATAAGCTTCAAGCAATCAATGTAGTGAAAAGGAGGGATTTGCAGGATGAGAGGGGAGAGGGAAGGGATGGGTTTGAATGAAGAGAGGGAGAGGGACCAGGGTTTGGGTGAATGTCACCAGAGAGATGGTTGGTAATACATTGATGAATATGAGAAAAGAGGAATTTAGAGTGCTTAGTGTCCTGTTTGATAGTTGGATGTTGTGTTATAGTAGTGTTAGGGATTGGGGATGAGAGGCAGTGAACACAAATGAGTTTATAAGTGAATAGGAGGTTGCTATTGAAGAAATAGAGATGAGGAGATATAGTGGTTGTTAGGTGTTTAACATATGTGGGGTATGTAGAAGTTATACGAAAGGAGGGAGAGTGATTAGAATTTGGAGGACTGGGGATAAGGTAAAGGTAGGTTAGAAAGAGAAGAAGAAGAGGAAGGAGTACAAAGGAGGTGGGGTTTAGAGGCATAATGGTGTTTAAGTATTGAGGTATTGGGGAAATTGTAGTAGAGTGGAGACTAGAGTGGCTATGAGATTAGTCAAGCCATTTCTAAAGTGGAAGATAGCTAAGTGGAGTGGGGCTGATGAGCTTGAGATTGGACCTTTTGGGTGTGGGAGTGGTGCTATGGGTATAAGTGTGGACATTGCAAAAATGATTGGTATTGAGGGAAGATAAATTCTTGTTTATTTAGGTATTGATGTCTTATAATGTTACATATTCAATGTTAGACGTTATGTGTGAAATGTTTGGGGTGTTTACTAGGTATGTTTCTATTGGCTAGTCAATTTTGTGTGTGTGCGCAAATGTGTTGTAGATAGTAATTTGTAATGGGAGAGGTTAGTTGTAATTACTATAGCAGATTGGGTGGGTTGAACTGTGGTGGGTGTGGTTTGGTCAAGTTTAAATTACAGGTATTGGGGGATGGGTGGGATATGTGAACAGGGAGGGGAGCAGAGTGAGCCTGAGCATAGTAAGGGCAAATGGAGTGGGATGAGCCAAGATCCAAGCAAAGGAAAGTTTGTGTTTAAGAAAAACAATAGGAATTGACCAAGAACTGCTGTGAAGCTGTAAGTCATTTCTTAATGATTTATCAGGTGGAAAAACGGCATAACCTTGTATCTGTAGGCTACTGTGCTCTCAATAAATTAACAAACACACACAGTATTTGATCAGTTATGGATACTATTTGCTAACAGAAGGGAATAAAAGAGAAATAGAAGTGTAAGAGTGTGTGTGTGTGTGTGTGTGTGTGTGTGTGTGTGTGTGTGTGTGTGTGTATGTGGGGGCTGCTTACAAGCCAAAGCAGAGTGCTCTCCAGGGGATAATGAATATTAGCTCAAACAGGTAGACACATACACAAAGTTAACTTTAGCTGTTTCTGTTTGCAGACAGTTCAGACCTGAACTGCGCTTTTCATATAACGATGTATCCACCGGTCCGATTAAAGATAAATGTGTTATTGCAGCTGATTACTTAGAGTGGTGTAGGTCTAGAAAGAAGAGTATAGAGAGGAATAAGCAGTTTTAAGATGGTAAAGATACATTATAAAGACTACAAAACAAACTGTGCAAATAGCTACTGCACACAGGAAAATATGTCTTGAATCAACTACTAGTATATGCAGATATTGAGCCAACTGGAAAAACACTTCAGTGGAAAGGGACCTCAGCTGACAGGCATGCAGTCACAGATAAAAATATAGCAAGCAGCACTCTGTCCTATGTCTCTAATGTGATTGTATGCACCACTTGCACCACAATTATATAGATATAAGTAGACACCAGTATGAGCTGTCGGCGCACAACACATATACAGGAATACTATTAGTTAACAAGGTACAACTATGCAAATAACATATACTAATATACTAAACAACTTGATGCAGACAAACACATGCTAGCATGCCATAGTAACCTCCAGTAATACAACATAAATCATATTAGATGTCTGTGGAGCACAATTCAACATAAATAAGCATATACAGTTGTAAAACTCTTACTCTTAGCAGGGTGGTTGTCATACCTCTCATCCTGGAAACATCAAAAATCTGGACAAGGCCCATGAAAAATAGGTACAAATCTGTACGATGATTAACATAAAATTTGCGTACATAATTATGTAACCCCACCTACTCCAATGGAATTGTGGGATACCAGCTTTCAAACATAAACTGAAGAACAGACCACCAAAATATGGCACTAGAATCCCCCAACACCCATTCTAATG